>NW_027467138.1:52500-105000 GCF_046128005.1 Genypterus blacodes | reverse complement strand
TCCACCTGCAGGCTCCTGCTCTGCGGCGCCTCTTCCGGATGAGGCGGGCGGAGGCGCCGACACGGTGCCTGGCCCGCCTCCCTCCCTCCCTCCCCCTCCAGACCCTCCAGGCTGTAGCTGGACACACAAAGAAGAACACATTTATTACACAGTGTCAAGCCAACATCATGACAGACAGGGGAGGAAGGGGTGCAGTAACCAGATGCATCATCATCATCATCATCATCACCTTTCCAACTTTCATCAACAAACAACCAAGACCCACAGTGTTAAAGGTGACCGCAAAGGTTGTTTCAGCTCCATCACCATGACGACACACACATCACACACACACGTCTGAACATGATCAGCCTGACACAAGAACGTCCTCCACCGCTCACAGTACCTTCTGTTGTCTATCTGCTGATGAGGAGGAGGATGGAGGTTGGATGGACACCAGCTCATACTGGAGAGATGATGATGAAGAGGATGATGATGATGATGATGATGAGATGTGAAAACATGGAAAGAAGAAGAACAGGAGGAGAAATATGGGAGAGAGAAGAGGTTAAGTGTCTGATGGTAGAAAGTTGAAATGCTTTGATCAAAGATGTGATGGGAGAAGAATCCATGACCCTTTGAGCCCACAGATGTTTACCTTGCTCCCATCTTGCCCTCGACTCCTCCCATCTCACCCTGACTCCTCCCATCTCGCCCTGACTCCTCCCATCTCACCCTCGACCCCTCCCATCTCACCCTGACTCCTCCCATCTCACCCTGACTCCTCCCATCTCACCCTCGACTCCTCCCATCTCACCCTGACTCCTCCCATCTCACCCTGACTCCTCCCATCTCACCCTCGACTCCTCCCATCTCGCCCTCGACTCCTCCCATCTCACCCTGACTCCTCCCATCTCACCCTCGACTCCTCCCATCTCGCCCTCGACTCCTCCCATCTCACGCTCCACTCCACCATACCCTACCCATACGTTTCAAACTGGTCTGAGATCTTCTTCATGTATATCTGCACAACATTCTCTCAGCTATGTAAACAAATAGACGTGAGAAGAAACCCGGAAGTCCCTACAGGATCCATGAAAACACAGACGTCTTGGAAAAAGTCTTTGTGAGGCAAAGTCAAACCCATTCTAGCGTGACGGCTCCTCACTCACGTCTCTCTGCTCCTCACGTCTCTCTGCTCACTCCACATCCAGCGTTCCCCCCCCCCCCCCCCGCTCTGCCAGCTCTTTATAGTTCATTAATGACTTTCTTTTCCATTCAATGCCATGCAGGCCTGTTGGAATGTGAACAGGCTGAGACTGGAAGGCGATGGAATCCCTCTGCTCCGGTGATAAAAGACAAAGAATGCAAAGCCACACCCAAACCTCTCTCTCCCTTAGAGCCTTTAGATCTGAAGTTCATCACTCACTCCTCTGTTACGCTCACACTCACTTCCATTTGGTACAAACTCAAACAAGCAAATTATGGAGGAACCACTTAAGACCCAGATGAACCACATTACATCTCAAACATAAACGATTGCTATGAACAGGGAAAGAAAGATAAGGGGACTTCCAGGTGACTCTTCAGCTTCAGCTTCCAGAGAGGCAGAGCGGTACAGAGCTGGAGGTCTGCTCTACTCTGGACCAGACCTGGGCCTGAAGAACTGGACCAGAACCGGACCTCTAGAAACCACCTGAGTCCTTTTGCACCTGAAGGAAACCTTTGACTCATTTCATGTGACTTTACTGTGTGTGAACGTTTTGATGCAAACATGTGGTTTGATATTTGTTTCCATCTTGTTTGCAGTTCGTTAAATCAAAACCTACTCAACTTTCTTTACTGTGAAGGTTCTGGGGTTTGTTTCTGTCGGCATTTACATTGAAAACACAAAGCATTATATGCGATGCTGACTGGCAGGATGAGGTCTTTAGAACAGGAGACATGCAGACAGAGGGACAGAAGTACTCTTCATCATCAACAGAGCGTTACACGTTCTCATCTTCTCCACATTGTTTCCATCTTAGAGCGTCTGTCTGCTGTCATCCCTGACTCATCTGAGCAGGGAAGAACTGCATTGAAAAACTGAATTAATGGCTGGAAAAACGTGGGAAAGCCAAGACAGTGACTCATGAGAAGAGTCTGGCATCTGTCTCTTTACCATTCACCTTCACAATGCTTCAGAAGACATGTGAAGCAATGGGACGCCCTACAGAAACATGTGGAGGGACACTCTACCTTCTTCTGTGCAGCGGGGGCTTGGTTCTCTTCATCTCCCCGGACAGGTTCTTCAAAGAACTGAAATAGATAGAAGAAAAGAAACTTATGGCTACAAGAAAAAGGATCCAGCTGCCAGCAATGAGAAGTGGAAGGAACCTTTAGCTTCTTCCAAACAGCCTGTGGACCTCTGGAGCTCCATCAGATCCATAGACTGCAACTGCTGTTCATCTCATTGAGCAACTGATGAACACACTAAAAATGTCCGTGTCCTTATGCTCAGGCTCAGAACTTATCAATCAAGCCCTCCTTGCGCCTCCATACCTGCGGTGTGTCCCGTCACTGTCTCCCGCTGCGTTGGTCCTGCCTGGCTCCCAGCTGTGGCGACGGAACGGCGACAGGGAGCGGACGGAGGAGCGCAGCGTGGAGGAGGAGACGGGGTTGTCTGTCAGCTGATCGCTCTTCTCCTCTTCCTCTCCTCTGCCCTCTATCCCCCCGCCTGGGAAACAGCACAGAGAAACAGCTGTGAGACCGCGGCCAGGCTCAGGAGCACATGTTGGGCTATCATCCACTTTCCCTTTACTTAAGGTGGAGTCGTGCCAAGGGAATGTGATGTTCTGAAGACTCTGATAGGGATTCGTGCATTGGTACCTTTAAATACCAGTTTGGTTCTGGACCGGAGTCAGAATTAGGATCAAAACAGGAACAGATAAACAAACGACAAGCAAGAAGCTCATGAGCTGCAGGACTGACCTCTGTCCTCTGTTTCTGACTTCCATGGGTCTCTGGGGCCCTGGGGCTCCTGGGTGTGTGTGGACCCCCCAGAGGTGTCTGGGTCTCTGGGGCCCTGGGGCTCCTGGGTGTGTCCGTCTGTCCCTCCCTGCCTGTCCTCAGCGTACGGGACGGCGTCCTCCCTCTGTGGCAGCACACACACACACACACACACACACACACACACACACACACACACACACACACACACACACACACACAGACGTTCAGTGGAGTTTGTGTGTGGAGAAACAAATTGAGAAAATGTGGAATGAAAACTTCAAATATTGCAAAAATCAAAGCTGTCTGGAGGAAGATTTGATTTGGTGACGAGGACAGAATTCCTCCTGTCCTGGTGAGCACATGTGTTCCATCCCTGCACATGAACAAACTCTGCTGCTGTTCAACATGAGTTTCTCTCCCGTGTGAGAGGGACAGAAAACACTTTTCAAGGTTTCCCTCCTCGTGGTTTCCTCCTTGTTAGGACGTTTGGCTGTTACACACCCGAGTACTCACACACCCTGTGGACACGTCCTTACCCCCCCCCCCTCATTCTGCTCCGTCCCCATGTGCTTCCAAAGGTTCTGTACTGTAGCCAGTCGAGTCCAAATGTTATTTCAAAGGCTCCACTAGAGAAAGACGTCTTTGCCAAACTCGCTGTAGCCAAACCTGATCTGTGGCGTTTGCAGGATTATGAGAAAGCTTGAGTGGAAAAAGGCCTGGACTAGAACAAATGAGTCACACTGGATAAGACAGACACACAAAAAGGGTTCTGTGCCCCAAACCGCTCTCTGCTGGAGAACCTGCACCTATAAAAGCTTTCATGAAGGCAGGAACACTCTCCATGTCCAGACCAGAGAAGGATTCTCCTGCATCCTAACCCTGAGTCCTAACCCTGAGTCCTAACCCTGAGTCCTAACCCTGAGTCCTAACCCTGAGTCCTCATGTGAGTCCTTGTTGTTCAGCGTTTCTTCTCAGCAGCCTGGCCGTTCTCTGGCTCTCGTCTGGTTCCTGCCAAGCAGCCGAGGGGAAGTAGATCCTGTCCAAGTGTGTTGCGTAACACTCAGGGTTTTTTTACCCAGGTTTTCCCTTGGAGGTTAATTTTAGAGCGGAGCAAAGGTAGAAGTCTTATTTATAAACCCCATAAGAAAGGTTTCCACGTGGAGACCAGATGTGTTCTGACGTCAAAGACATGCAGGACGCAGAGGCAGAGTTTATGAGCTGAGGGAACTCTGACAGCATGGAGGTGTGTGTGTGTGTGTGTGTGTGTGTGTGTGTGTGTGTGTGTGTGTGTGTGTGTGTGTGTGTGTGTGTGTGTGTGTGTGTGTGCGCGCGTGTGTGTAGTACCTCTTTAAGAACCTCATGTATGTCCGCTCCGACTGTCTGAGGGTCGCCGAGCACCGTGTCCCTTTGCAGCACACACACTGTCACACACTCCTCCCTATCTGGATGGACGGCTGGAGGGACAAAGGAGAAGAGGGAGAGGAAGGGGAGGAAGAGGAGGAAGAGGGAAGAACAGAAAATGACTCAGGTAAGACCTTGTTGTCAGAGTGTGAAGGCTTCATGTTGCTGTGGAAGCGGCAGATTGCAGTGCTGCTTGCAATCCACCGAGACAGGAAGTTGACCTCATATCTACCAAACCGCAGGGAGGACGGCCTCTCCGCAGAGCAAAGGGAAGAGGCAGCAGGCGTACGGGAGGGGAACTCAACTGTTATGGTGTGGGGAAGGAAGGATGTGTGCTGGCTGCAGTGACGCCTGGAGGCCTGAGGGCCGACGCTCTCTGTGGTTCCTCACACGGTGACATCATGGCCCTGACCTGTGCTCACCTGTGCTCTCAGCATGGGGCCGCCCCCCCCCCCCGACCCTCATGTTTACATGTGTGCTTCTTCTCACCTGTACATGTGGTGGTGGTGGTGGTGGTGGTGACGGTGTTGGGTGAAGGATGGGGCGGAGCCTGGAAGAACACGTCTCTCTCCCTCTGGATCTAAAGACAAAGATCATTCATGAACACAAGAAACCACAATGGGTTCTTTACAGCACCAAAGGTTCTGTACAGACCCATACAGGGTTCTGCTTCAGCGCCATACAGAACCCTTTGGTGTCACATGACTGCGTCACGCTCTCATCAGTCCTCTGGACACGTGAGGCTGCATGCCACAAACACTTCACCCCCGCCTGCTGCTCTGCTCTACACGGCCTCCTGGGCCTAGCAACATGGAGTCTCACACACACACACACACACACAGAAACATATGCATGCACACACACTCACAAGTCACAAGGAAATCATTGTTCCGCCCCTGCAACCAGACACAGCATGTCCAGTGTGATGTCACAGAAATGTAGGAGGGGGATTCACTGGAAGACTTCTGTTTCTCTCACACACACACACACACACACACACACACCCATCTGCCACATTACAGGCAGACAGACAGAATATTTACAAGTAAATACATGTGGAACAAAGAGACGATCAGTTCATAGCAAACACGCTCAGATGCAAAGTAACAACACAGGAACCTTCACACTGCTCACACACTGCTCACACACTGCTCACACACTGGTGTGGTCATCAGACCTAATAAGTGTCTCTGTAGCACAGTGGCGTTCTTGTAGCCCCTCCCCTCCCAGCAGAGGTTCAGGTCTCTGTCAGACGTTACACACCAGGTTTTGTGTTTGCGTTCACACACTAAACCGCAAAACGGCTGAGGAAAGACTCCAGACACAACCAGGCCATCGTGACTGATCCATCTGAGACAGACGAGTCCAAACTGAGTCAGAGCTCAAACCCAGCAGTGACATCACTCAGCTCCTCAGCCTGACTGAGCGGCCCGGTGCCGCAGGTCCAGTTCACACGGCACCGCACCGTCTGTCTGCCCGTATGAAGAAACAACAAGAGACAAGACTCCAAATGCATTCAAAGCTTAGACATTACAGTCCAGCACAGTGACATCATCCTGAGCTGACTGAGCGTTCATCACTGAGTCTTCTGTCCAGCTGTCCGCTCCTCTCAAAAGATCTGTTGTCCCTGATTCATGTCGGCTGCTGCTCCGTCTATTATCAACATCCTGCAGAATAACGACCCAAACAAAGAGCGGCGGGGACACAAGGGGCCTCATTTAGCATCCACACACACACACACACACACACACACACACACACACACACACACACACACACACACACACACACACACACACACACACACACACACACACACACACACACACACACACACACACACACACACACACACACACACACACAGCTTTACAGAGATACGTCGGCGATGTCATGATTTTAGGGGGAAATCATTTCTAGGTGACAGAGAGTTTTGTTGTTGTTCATTGTTTCATTGTGGAGAAGAAAGTATTCATGCAGAGGAACACTAACACATCTGTGTCATCACATGTTCTTCCTCTCCTATGTGTGACACACAGCTTCATGTGGACCAGCTTCACATGTGTTCATGGATCAGGTCTGGACTCTGGACCTGATACAGGAAGTCAACGCCAACAAAGGTCACAACACTCACAACTTACAGAAGAACTGTGCCTCACACACACACACACACGCACGCATGAACGCACAGAATGCTGCACTCTGCTGCTTTCTTTCTTTCTTTCTTTCTTTCTTTCTTGCTCAGAGCAGACATCTGAATTTGCGGGACGATATGAGTGTGATTGTGTGTGTGCCATTGGCTCAAAGGCCTCTATTGTACACACACACACACACTCAGACACACACACACACACACACACACACACACACACACACACACACACACACACACACACACACACACACACACACACACACACACACACACACACACACACACACACACACACACACACACACACACACACACACACACACACACACACACACACGCAAGTATCTGACACAAATGTGATTTTTGAGGATCAGACAGATAAAAGTCCAGCATATTAAATATAAAGGTTATTTTTATTAAATCTCTCAGTGATTGAAGGAGCAGCTGCTGGTTTCCTCTCCTGAAGTTTGGATCAATCAGCTTCAGTGTATTTAAATGAATCTCCCTCTCATCTCCATAGCAACAACCCAAACACAACTCAAACTCTTCAGCTGCTTTCCCGTCACTTGGCAGCCTCCGAAGTTCAGCCGGCCATTTCCTGTATTTCCCAGGATGCATTTCCCCAGATGAACTCTGGAACAAAAGGCTTGGTCTACAAAGAAGTCCTGATGTCTGAGGGAGCGTCGACCCGAGCTCATCTGAAGCGTCAGCGCTACAAAGCAGCTTCACTTCTCTTCATGATAATTCTGTAACGCTGCACTTTGGCCTAAATCAGCCTCAGGCCTGAGATAAGGTGTTTCCAAACATCAAAGGCGTTCTATAGCCGGAGCTATGAGCTGTCTCGTATAATAACTACTTCTCCACGCCCTCCCAACTAATGTCAGACATGAAGTGACCTCAAATGACATGTGGGCCCAGAGAGCGGCGTAAACAGCAGCAGCATGAAGAGGAGCAGGGAGCAGCGTGGGAAGAGCAGGCAGACGACACGACAAACCACCAGGCCTCTCCTACCAGGGGGGAGGGGCTTAGACACCAATAAGACTAATACCACCACCAAGAGGAGCACGCCGCCATTATGGAAAAGGCTCAGAGGATGGATGAGATGAGGCTGAACCAGGGTCTGGGTCTGGGTCTGGGTCTGTGTGTGTGTGTGTGTGTGTGTGTGTATATATGTACTTTTGAAAGCATTATCTTTAGATAGACTGCCTCTGTCCGGTCCTTCACATTAGGTCACCACTAGATGGTACAGACTCAATTCAAAACAAAAGTCCATACGACTGGGTCTGGGTCAGTAGAACCTGGATCAGTAGGACCTGGATCAGTAGGATCAGGTTCTGGTGGTCCCTCAGTCCTCTTCAGATAGGAGCTCTGTGTCTCCAGGCAGAGCCGAGTGTCGAGCAGAGCTACAAACATCAACCAGCAGCAGCATGGAGCTGAGATGGATCTGATCCAGTCTGAATGGATCTGCATCAGAACTGATCAGATACCCAATGATCCATTTACATATCTCAAATCATATTAAAGATAAGGAGATCATTCTACATACTATGGGCAGGTTTACAAGGTCAAAGATCAGAGTCTAAAAGTCTTATGTGCTCTGAAATGCAGGATTGTCTGTTGTGTTTGTCCTTGGCAGAGGTATTAACTCTGGTGCTGGTTGAGGACACGACTTCTGAGATTGAACTCCATTGGACTGTTGTTGTTCTGTTGCTGAGACAGAACCAAACGTGTGTACGAGACAAACCTGAGACATCTTTGAAGTTTCTATGCTAACACTTCCCCTCCGCCTCCAGTGTTTGTGCTAAGCTAGGCTAATGTCCCGGAACAATCTCCTTCACTACAGGCAAAGAGGCCACACACACACACACACACACACACACACACTCACCTTGATCAGCACCACATCCACAGTGGTCTCTCCCTTGGCACAGAAGCTGTACCTCCTCTTGTGTCGCTCATACATGCTGGCAGACCAAACTCCTCATTCCCACTGCAGGCTTGGGTCAGTGCTCTCTCACACACACACACACACACACACACACACTATGTACAGGCCATTGTGCAGGTCAGAAGTGTGTGCTGGTTCTGAGCTCCAGCTCCTGTCCTCCCCTCAGCCCTCAGCCCTCAGTAGGGTGGAGTCGTCCGTGTCGTTCTTCAACAGTTCAGAGCGACGATGCAGGAAAACCAATCAAACCACACCAAACCATCAAATGAGGCAAATTAGCAAACGTGTCCCTTAGTTCACGCCGGTACTGCCGAGTCACAGCTGTTAGGCCCAAAGAGAAACACGGCCGTAGTCCCAACGTAGAATCCAGCAGAGTCCAGAGTCCACGAGCTCCAGATCCTTCTCACTGCAGTTTAGGCTGGAAAATGAGACTCTGCCCACATCTGTTCATAACACCGGCCCCTCCCTCCCTCCTTCCCACTCTCTCTTCCTTTTTCCTTCAGGCCCTCCATTCCTCTTTCTCTCCCTCCCTCTCTCTCTCTCTCTCTCTCTCTCTCCACCCATCACGTTTTGAAACAAACTACTTCTCGTGCGGTTGCTAGTTTTCCCTTTCACACGTCAGTCTGCTGTTAGGTCGGCTCACCTCAGTAAAGAGTAAAGACTTCTCATGATCATCTACAGCTCTACTCTGGGCTCCATCTGGATCTACTATCTGACAGCTTCTACTGGAATCGGCTCTATGTGGGTCGGGCCGGCTCACTTAAACATGAGGATGCAGAAATGTGAGTCCAGCTGCTCCTCCAGGTCAACCAGCCTGACGTAAGGAGCCCAGGAGAACCAGACGTACGTATGCTACTGCCCAACGCTGCCTTCATTATGGCCTGTAGGCGTTACCTAGGAGACGGTTAGGATGCAGGTTTTGTCTCCTCACCTGGCTGAACTTCCCCACACTCAGATGTGATTGAGAGAAAGAAACAGGAGTTGGACGACGGCGTCTTGGCCGCCTCCCACTGGATTACCACCTCCTAAACAATCCATGTTCTGGTGTTCTGAGATGTTTGAAGGGTTTAGCCTGATGCATCACCTTCTCATGCTGCATGGAGATCAGACAATAAGGCTCCTCTTTGTTCTCCCTCAGTCGATGAAGAAAGAAGCTTCCTAAACTCTCAACGCCACAGCAAACACAAGCTTCTTCACTTTAACAAGACGACCTTGGACTTTATTCAGCATTTTCATTTAAAAGTTTAGTTCCCATCTTTGTCATTGGACTGTATTCTGTTGTTTCATCTCTGAGAGCTGCAGGACTTCATCTCTACTCTGCAGGATGGAGATGATCAACAGTATCGTTTGGATCAAAGTGGAGGTGACGGCTTTAAGAATAAAAACAACTGAGACTCTGAACATGTGACCAAAATGAGACCATGGTACAAAGTGTACCAAATGGGACACTGGTGAAAAGTGTGTGTGTGTGTGTGTGTGTGTGTGTGTGTGGACATGCCATTGAGGGTTTTCGCTTGATGAAAGTTAGTTTTAGTCAATAAAATAAATTAAAAACTCACTAACTGGAACAGAACAGCGACTCACAGCCAATGAGTGGAAACAACCGAGTCCATCTGTAACCAATCAGCAGCGCACAAACACAGCTGTCACTATGGTAACAGCTGAACCCCATCACGTTCTGTGACGCAAAGAGAGGGATTCCAACATCGACTGAGCGACCGAGTGAGAGAGAGAGCATGAGAGAGAGAGAGTAAGTGAGTGAGTGAGCAAGAGTGAGCGAGAACAACGTTGAGAGAGAAAGAGGGCAAGAGTGACAGAGAGAGAGAGAGAGAGAGAGAGAGAGAGAGAGAGAGAGAGAGAGAGAGAGAGAGAGAGAGAGAGAGAGAGAGAGAGAGAGAGAGAGAGAGAGAGAGAGATGACATCTGGAAATAGTAGAAAATAGTAATACCTGAATTGACCACAGGGCGGCAGCAAAGGACAGACACTAACAGCACTGTTCTACACGGTGCCTGGATCAGTTGAGCAAGGCAGTAACACTCTTAGAATCACATCCCCAGTACCAACATTTACCCCTAAGCATTGAATGTTGGAATACTGAAGTGCAATCCTCTGATGTTAGATAAGATCAGGAATTAATCAGTCAGGTCAGGTCAGGTGTGTTTGTAAAGGCCAACGTCTCAAAGGGCTTTACAGGCCAACAACAACAAACTGTTCCTGGACCTGCAGACCAGAAGCCAGGAAAAACCAGGACACCAGGAACGAGTCCCAAAAAGCTTCATGTACAAGGAGAAAGACCAGGGAGAGAAAAGTCAAAGAGAGAGTGGCAGAGAGAGAGAGAGACCAAGAGAGTGAGTGAGAGAGTGAGAGAGTGACAGAGTGAGAGAGTGAGTTAGAGAGTGAAGATACAGTACATAAATAAGTACACCAGGTGAGTCAACACATGTAAATAGAAGCAACACGTCCTGATCCAGAAGCCACAGAGATCATGAAGTGTAAAGTTTCCTTCATCTTTGGATAGAAGTGCTGCTCATTATAGACTAACAACATATTCAGTCCTCCTGAATACACACCTCCAGAAACACACATTCATACTTACCACAGCTTCAACCTGAGCAGGGGGACAGACGACGGCGTGAGGAAGACGAGGGCCCGGCCACACACACACACACACACACAACTAGCGCGCGCACACACACACACACACACACACAACAAGCACACACACAAACTGTTTACAGAACTCCAGCCAGAAACTTTCACATATTATTGATTTATATTCAAAAAGATACAGCTATCAATCAGGTTACTATGGAGACGTTTCCAAGGTGAAGGAGTCAGATGATGAAGGTCAAATGTGCACAGATTCAGGGTTTGGTTCTCTTATAGGAGATCCATGTTTGGTGCAGGGGATTTGTTATTCTTAAATACAATATATTGATGAGAACACCTGGATGGACTTTCATCATTTCCTGTTCCATCTACTGGACCTCTGCATGTGAAGATTAGAGAGTGAGAAGACGCACAGACATCAACCTGCTGTGCTTCACTTCAACTACTTTGTTCATTTCATTAAATCAACACTCACTGGTTCTTATCTAGACACCTTGATGATGTTTATGTAGCACTGAGGTCATCTTTAATGGTGATTTAGAAATAAAACATTTGAACTGAAGCTCAGTCCCTTCACTTCTATCATCTCTACTGCCTCTCCTGTGTTCCTCCTCCTCTTCCTTCCTACTCCCTCTGTCTCTGACATGACATCATCCAGCTCAACCAAAACAAGACATGGTGAGGTCACACACACACACACACACACACACACACACACACACACACACACACACACACACACACACACACACACACACACACACACACACACACACACACACACACACACACACACACACACACACACACACACAGATATTCCCATATCTGTGTGTGATCGTGACCCCTGCCAGTCCCAAAGTCCACAAGGCCAACGAGTGCGTCATGTGGGGAGACTGTAAAAGGATTCATGTGGCCGGGTCGGTAACCTTAGCCTGGCCCGGCCTCAAAGGCTCGTCTGTGTAGAGACAAGTTCAGCTGATTCATGTTGATGTAATCTGAAGGATGGAGTTTGCAGGAGGACTTGATTGATTCTCTCAGGTAGGATTCAGGCTCTGAGTCACTCAGGCTCAGAGTCACTCAGGCTCAGTGAGTGACATGTTGATAGGTTTGTTTACACTGGGGCTCAGTTTATCTCTGCTTTTTCAGATCTGTGACAATAAATATTGGGCCAGTCTTTAATTAGGCTTAGTTCAGATTTCCAAAAAACAACTGTGGGGGAAAACTGAGGCCTAAGAATACTTAGAGTCTGCAGAGCGGCCAGAGTGGCCAGAGCGTCTGACTCGGTGGAGGTGCATGTTCTCCACACACACTCACTCACACACACACACTCACACACTTATTAACTGGTATAACAATAACAGAATTACTGAGAGGAAACTCACCTCCAGAGCCTGCAAACTCTCTGAGTCACAACAGAGCTGCCCAGGGTCCCGTCCCTCTGCTTGAGGGTCCCGTCCCTCTGCTGGAGGGTCCCGTCCCTCTGCTTGAGGGTCCCGTCCCTCTACTGGAGGGTCCCGTCCCTCTGCTTGAGGGTCCCGTCCCTCTGCTTGAGGGTCCCGTCCCTCTGCCTCTGCTTGAGGGTCCTGTCCCTCTGCCTCTTCTAGAGGGTCCCGTCCCTCTGCTTGAGGGTCCTGTCCCTCTGCTTGAGGGTCACGTCCCTCTGCTTGAGGGTCCCGTCCCTCTGCTTGAGGGTCCCGTCCCTCTGCCTCTGCTTGAGGGTCCCGTCCCTCTGCCTCTGCTTGAGGGTCCCGTCCCTCTGCCTCTTCTAGAGGGTCCCGTCCCTCTGCCTCTTCTAGAGGATCCCGTCCCTCTGCCTCTGCTAGAGGGTCCCGTCCCTCTGCCTCTTCTAGAGGATCCCGTCCCTCTGCCTCTTCTAGAGGATCCCGTCCCTCTGCCTCTGCTAGAGGGTCCCGTCCCTCTGCCTCTTCTAGAGGGTCCCGTCCCTCTGCCTCTTCTAGAGGGTCCCGTCCCTCTGCCTCTTCTAGAGGATCCCGTCCCTCTGCTGAGAACGTTTCTGGTTCTGTGGAGACAACAGGACTCATAAGGACTCATCAGGACTCATAAGGACTCATTAGGACTCATAAGGACTCATAAGGACTCATAAGGACTCATTAGGACTCATAAGGACTCATAAGGACTCATTAGGACTCATAAGGACTCATAAGGACTCATAAGGACTCATAAGGACTCATTAGGACTCATAAGGACTCATTAGGACTCATAAGGACTCATTAGGACTCATAAGGACTCATTAGGACTCATAAGGACTCATAAGGACTCATTAGGACTCATAAGGACTCATAAGGACTCATTAGGACTCATAAGGACTCATAAGGACTCATTAGGACTCATAAGGACTCATTAGGACTCATAAGGACTCATTAGGACTCATAAGGACTCATAAGGACTCCTTAGGTCCAACATCTGTCTCAACACTGGACTCCTGGAACACAAAGTGTCTTCTTCTGAATGAAGCTTCCTCTCCTGAGCTCTCACTCTTTCTTGTACTTGGGCTCTCCTCTGAGAACCGCATCTAATTTGCAGTCAGAGCATGATGATGAAGATTTCCCTGAGGATGAGTGTTCAGGCCTGATGAGTGTTCAGGCCTGATGAGTCAGTGGAGGAGTTTGGTTTCTCCTCCATAAATAATTAGGGGGTAAAGTGGAAAGTGTTCCAGATTCCCCCTGACGGAGCAGCAGCCAGGAAACAGCAGCAACATTCCCAACACTGAGCAGCGCCGCCGTGCTGCAGCTCCTTTTTGCTCCTTTATGAGGCTTTATTCATGGTTTTAATGGGGATTTATGATCAATGGAGTTTTGTGTTGACCTTTAGTTTGTCCTCTGCCTGCTCATGGCTCTATGTGGAAAAAGAGTGCTTGTTTTTGCTTCTGTGCATCCCAGCATGGGTGGAGCAGCACACACACACACACACACACACACACACACACACACACACAGTGTTCACACACAGACGTGACACTCGCAAAAGGCACACACCCACACAAAGGCTGGGCACTACACACTGTGGCGCTTTCACACGCTGATGTACGCAGACACACACACACACACACACACATACATACACGCTGCAATCAATCTCTGCCTGCCTCTAGTTTCGCTGTCCAGTCTTGATGACATCATCTGGTGCCTGGATACCGCGCCCAAACAAACAGTGGAGCCGGGTCAACAAGTCTCACACACACACACACACACACACACACACACACACACACACACAGTCACTGACATCAGTCCTCTGTGCCTCTTGGCTTCCCCCAATTCAAAGTGAAAACAAAGCGTCTAAGTAGCATGGAGGCTAAACGCTCAGGCTCAGCTCAGGCTAAGCTCAGACACAAAGACGACACACTGTTGTTTTTGCTGCCGGAGTTTCAGCACAGTAGAGGCTGCGTCTGCCTGTCTGTCTGTCTGTCTGTCTATCTATCTGTCTGTCTATCTATCTATCTATCTGTCTTCACGCTCGCTTCAGGTGAGCGTTTACAGTAATGCACGTTTACAGTGTTGGATCACGGTGTGTGTGTGTGTGTGTATGTGTGTGTGTTTGTGTGTGTGTGTGTGTGTGTTCTCCTCACTCAGCTCTGACATCATCATGACGTCATGCCTGTTCACTCTGAATGAAGCTTTGATAGATGAAAGCTGCACTGTGTTCATATTGATCAGATATTGATCAGATATTGATCAGATATTGATCAGATATTGATAGCTGATCACCTGCTGTACCTCTGTGTTACACTAAATAGAGAGAGGACGCTCACTTACCCCTCTGACCTGCTGAGACGCTCTCTCTCCTCACTTCCTCTCCCCTCTCCTTCCCTCCGTCCACCGTAGCGTCAGAGTGTGTGTCTGAGCCGGTGTGTGTGTCTGAGCCGGTGTGTGTGTCTGTGGAGACGGAGCGATAACCTTCACACTGGAATGTTCCAGCGTCGGCATGGAGAGGAGCAATAACAGCGATAAGCTCCACGTCCGGGAATGACTGGGATGTCGGGAACTCTCCGCTTTCCCGACTCTCAGGAGCGGCTGGTTCCTCCGCCGTGTGACGGGAGAGGAACACAGAGGCGGCGTCACAGGGAACAACAGGAAGTGATGTCCCAGAAGAACGTGGCAAAACAGGAATCTCCAACTCAGTTGTTGTCTCAACCGGGCCCTCCAGTTGGGTGCTGGTCAGAGTGTGTCTACTGCTCCCTGTCTCACCCTCCCAGTCTGTCTCGCCTGTCTGAGCAGCGGAGGAGACGACAGAGCGGCAGGTCTCCTCCACCTCCTCTTCATAGAGCGACTCCAGCTGTGGGCCTCCTGCCGCTGGCGCCGTCTCTCTGGGTTCCGTACAAACAGACTGATCTCTGGGTAAAAGGAGGGGGTCGCTGAACTCAAAGTCAGAGGTTGGTGGTCGCTGCCCAGTGTCCAGAGGAGCAGAGGGGCCGTCGCTCTCTTGCTGCAGCTCCAGCTCGGTTTGCGTTTGTACCTGACTCCCAGCCGGTCCTTGTGATCCGGGTAAAGGCCCGGTGTCGTCCTGTGTGAGTGAACACACTGAGGGTTTGTTCAGTCCTGGGTCACACTGCCCTTTGTTACTCATCGGGGCTTCTGATTGGCTCTCTGTCTGCTCTCTGTTTTCACTTTCACACGCCCACATCACGCCGTCACTTTCTTCTGACGAGACCACGGCGGCGGGCCGGTCAGGGTTTGAGCCCACGGTGGGCTTAATGTGTGAACGATCAATGCTGTGATCGTCTGTCTGGGCCGGTGACTGAGTCATGACTGCAGGTGACTCATCAGACGCCGGCCTGTTAGCTTGATCTTTATGGACGGGCGGCGCCGGCAGCTGAGTATGTGAGCCGTCTGCTGGCTCTGTCGCCCTGCAGGTGGCCCGAGCTGATGCCCGATTGTTTGCTTGTTCGTTGCCAGGAAACAGTCTGGTTTGTTTGTTCTCTGACTGATCCTCCAGCCGCCGCTGGCTCAGCTCTACATCAGCCACTGCGGATGCTATTGCTACTGTGACGAGCGCTACTGCCGTGGCTACCAGGTCTTGGTTGTATCTGTGGGCCTTCAGTTGGTCTGTGGGGGGAAACGTCACTCTCTTCTCCTCTCTCTCTGAGCGAGTGGAGGAGGATTGATTGATGTGCGTCTCTCTGTGGCTCCCCTCTTCTTCACTCTCAGTATCTGTGTTTTCGGGGCTTTTGCTAGCCCTCTCACTTATCTTAGAATCTCTCTTTCCCTCCTCTCTTTCCTCTTCACCCTCCCAAAGCTCATTTAGCTTTTCCTCGCCGCCCGGCTCCGTGTTCTGCCAGCCTCCCTGCATGTCGGGGGCAGAACAATGCTCTAAATATTCCCTTGCAGATGCCTCAGTGTTTCCTTCCCTGATTTTAAGTGGTGTAGCATCCGCTGTCCCTTTGAAGGGCAGACACAGAGGTTCCATCAGGTCTGTGCCGCCCTCCCCCTGTGAGGCAGAACCCAGAAAGGTGCTGGCTTTTTCCATCTCCATCACTAGCAAAAGCGCGGCAGATGGCGCAGGTTTGGTTGCGTCCGTAGATTGAACAAGTTGTGTGTTCTGTTCAGGAAATTCCACAAGAAATGAAGCCTCCATTACTTCATTGGGATCTGAATGTTGGACAGGAAGTTCCTTTGTTTGACTAGAACCCGTCTGCTCCACTGAGGCTACAGCTTTAACACCAATGGCTAAATCCTCATTTTCCACCAAGTCTGTTGATTTGCTGGGATCAAACTCCTTTGATTCCCGACCTGTCAGCTTTAGTGATTCCGTTCCCGGTGGCTGCACGACTGTGACCTCATTACTCTCTGTTGTTCTGGGATCGAGTTCTGGTGCGAGGACTATAGAATCCAAGCTGAGGTCGCCGTCAGATCCATGAAAGTCCAGTCCTTCGTCCTCTGAGTCCTCCTTTGTTAGTAAGGCTGGAACTTCAGGAAGTTCTGTTTTCCCAACGTCTGTGTGATGAACCTGTGGAGCCGTACCACCAGAACCGGTACAGTCGGGTCCACGAGGGTCCCTGCTCTTGTCCTCCGCCTGGCTGGGTAGGTGCATGTCGTCCTTGTCAGCTTCCTGTCTCCGTGTTGGCTCAGAGGCGGTGGGAGAATGGACGCCTGCCCTTCCTGTTATATCTTTGGCCTCAGCCTGGCTCTCAGGCCGTCTCTCTGTCTCTAGCTGAGTATCTGAGCCTGTAACCTGCTCTATTTGTGTCTGTATCTCTATTTGGCCCTGGGACTCAAGGCTAGAGCTGGAGCTAAGCTTGGCCTCTGTGCCTGCCCTCTTCCCTCTCTTTTTCCTCCTCTTTCTCCTGCCCTTTGCTCCTTTCTCCTCATGCCCTTGCTTGTCGTCTTCCCTCTCCTGGTGCTGGGCTCTCTCTGAGACCTCCCTGACCTCCTCTCCGCCTCCCTCTGCTTGTCCCTCCTTCCATTCTGCCCCAACTTCCTCCTCTTGCTGTGATCCCAGCACTTCCCGTCTTTGTGCACGAGGCCCATGTGACGCTGCTGGCTGAGCTCCAGCACCATGTGGCTGACTAAGATCTGGAGACAGTTGATGAAAACTATGACCCTGTTCTAACAGCTGTGGAGTGCTGAGACCAGAAGCTTGTGCTAAGCTCAAATCACATTCCTCCTGCTCTCCTGTTCCCTGTTCCAGCTGTTGTCTCTCTCTCTGATCTGTTGGTTCACAGTCATACCAAACTGTCTGAGAGATCGGTTCCTCTGTCTCTCTCCTTTCTGTTTCGATTCCTTCATCCAGAATCTGGTTTGAGTTTTGGCCCTGATACCACACTGAGTTTGCTCCCGTGTCTGCTTCTTGTTGGGCCGATCCAGTTACATTTCCAATCCAACCTCCGTCCCGCCAAAGCAGCCTGCGTTCTTTGGTGCCCCTGCCCGGGGACTTGGGGCTGCCCCTCTGGACAGACTGAGCACCAGGGTCCCCGGTGTCAGGTTGGCCGGGCTCTTCTGGGTCCGACTGGCTGTCCGTAGCACCGTGGGACGCTTCCTGGCCCATGATAACTGAAAGGAGACAAGAGGAGTTAGGCGCTCAGAATGACTTCAGCTTTAGATCCTCAGACTCACTGCAGGTCACCAGGGACATTTGTTCCATGGTTACCAGTCTGAACCCCTCTGCCCAGTCAACACAAAGACTGGGATTGTTACTGTGGAACACACCCACTAGGTCTGGACCCCACTGTGCCAGTCCTACTCATTACTCACCTCTGCCAAGTGTGTGTGTGTGTGTGTGTGTGTGTGTGTGTGTGTGTGTGTGTGTGTGTGTGTGTGTGTGTGTGTGTGTGTGTGTGGCGAGACAAGTCAAAAGGTTTTTGATGGATTTTATAAACATTTTTTGAAGATGTGGGTTGTGGGCTAAGAAACATTAAAGTCATTTTGAGGAGGTCCAGATCACAGGATCTGGATCAGTAGGATCTGGATCAGTAGGGTCTGGGTCAGTAGGGTCTGGGTCAGTAGGGTCTGGGTCAGTAGGATCTGGGTCAGTAGGGTCTGGGTCAGTAGGGTCTGGGTCAGTAGGGTCTGGGTCAGTAGGGTCTGGATCAGTAGGGTCTGGGTAAGTAGGGTCTGGGTCAGTAGGATCTGGGTCAGTAGGGTCTGGGTCAGTAGGGTCTGGATCAGTAGGGTCTGGATCAGTAGGGTCTGGGTCAGTAGGATCTGGGTCAGTAGGGTCTGGGTCAGTAGGGTCTGGGTCAGTAGGGTCTGGGTCAGTAGGGTCTGGATCAGTAGGGTCTGGATCAGTAGGGTCTGGATCAGTAGGGTCTGGGTCAGTAGGGTCTGGATCAGTAGGGTCTGGGTCAGTAGGGTCTGGATCAGTAGGGTTAGCAGGGCTGCAGCAGCATCATCTAAATTTAGGTGAGATGGAGCTGATCCAGTAAAGTTCAGACATATTGATTTCTATTTATATCTCCTACCTAAACTAATAAAGATAAGGAGGGGATTCAGGCTCAGATTATTATGAGAAGTCAAATGTTGAGAGAAAAGCAGGTTATGGATGTGAGGAGACGTCGGTGCAGAGCAGCTGGAGTCTAATGAGACCCAAAGTGTCTCACTCTAGTGTGTATTGATGGGAGCACAGCAGACACACACAGGGTTGTGTTTGTTAGCCGCTGGCACACAGAAAGGTAAACAGAGCAGAGAGCCTCCTCCTTATTAATGCTTACTCATCTCAACCTGGCTTAGTCAAAACACATGAATGTTTATTTGCACAGAGACAACAAGTGTGTCTGAGGTTATGCTACACAGCAGCAAGACGACAATTCTGACAGAGGAACTGCATTTGATTGATCGTAACACGGAGGACCTCTCCCTATCTGACAGCTGATCTGTCCCCTCCCCCTCCCACGCTCAGTAACTCACCTTTCCCTTCTGCCGCTGATTCACAAGCCGGCTCAGTTTTGGTTTCTTTAGCTTGAGAAGCTTCAGCGTCCGCCTGCTCCGTCTCCGTCCACGTCCCTCGTGCTAACACTCGCTCAAATGTCCCATGTTCAACTTCCCATTTAGCTCCTTCCTGTTTTTCTACCGTGGCCCTGGTAGGCTTGGCAACTGCCCACTTCTCATCATCGTGGAGTTCAGAAAGTGGACTTGTGGGTAATGGAGTCCCTTGCGTCTGTGCTGATTCTCGGTCAGAGGTCAAAGCTACGGGCCCAGGTCGTTCTTCTGTCCGTGCTCTGCTTCCTGTTTTCTTTCCGTGCCTCCTCCCGGCTCCTTTAAGGACCTGTGGCTCAGCTGTGCTGTTTACAGGAGCTTTAGTTTTTGGAGTTCTTCTTCTGTTTTTCCTGTTACGGGTCGCATGACAGTTTGCAGGTGAAGCTTTCGGTTCCACTGCTGCTTCCTGGCTCTGACAAACACTTTCTGCAGTACAGGATGTGTGAGTGACAACAGCAGAGTCCTCCCTCTGCTTTCTCTTCTCCCATGAAGGGGGACTTCCTTGTCCCTCTGTGGCTTTGCTGTACTTCTCTATGTCCAGACCCGGGAGCTCGGCGCGCTGCTGTCGGCCATTAGAGCGAGGCAGGGCGGTGGAGGCGGGGCCTGTAAGATCCACGCCGGAGGACTGAGGTGCAGCGATGTGTGTCGGTGTGACGACGCCACCCAGATCTGAGTTTCTCTGCAAGAAGGAGAATAAAGATGTTATGAAAGAATGAGCAACAGAAAGAGGAGCATGGGACACAGGCGGGGCTCTGCAGGAGGAGGAGGAGGAGGAGGAAGAGTCACACTTTGACACGTTTGCTCGCCCTGTTAATATTTATTCTTATTAATAATAAATATGCTCACACACACATTGAGGCATCCAGCTGTGGCATAAACAAAGTGACTTCCTCTTGATGAATTGTTGGCATCCAACAATATGTCATAACTCTTTATTGAGGCCCAGAGGCCTCGACAAATCTCCTGTCTGTGGGAGGAGATGAAGGCGTGAGCTCAGAGGAGGAACCTGGGCAGGATCAGGCTCCAGAGCCGGGTCTTCATTACAGCTGGTAGAGAGCAGAGCCATCACTCCACTCTCAAGCTGCTTACATTATGTGAACCTTAATCAAGAGTGCCAGCGAGGGGTCGTAGGTCATAGGTCACAGGCCTGAGACCACAGAGAGCAGAGAGCTCACCTTGTTGTCTCTGTAAAGCTGAACCAGTCTCCTCAGCTCGCTCAGCTCTTCCTCCAGGCAGCAGTGGGCTCCTCCTCCTCTCTCACACTCAGACTGGCCCTCCTCCTCCTCGGGGACCTGGGGGAGCGTCAGGCTGAAGGTGCCCAGATGAGCATGGGGCTGAAACACTCGGCCTTCTGGGTAAAAGTGAAGCTGATCTTGTGGCTCCACTGGGACATCTGAGGACGACGTCTCGTACCTGCACAGACACAGACGCAGGCCAGCGTGCGTTAAGAAGAACTGCAAGAATTAACCCTTACACCACCAATAAACAGTTAATGGATTGATCATTTCATGGATTGATCATCTGCACAGGATCTGGAAGAACACAAGTCACATATGAGCACAAATGTCAATCATATTCTCAGTATTCTTCATGAGCCAGCTGTGGTTCTGTATATTTAACCAGTTAACCTCTGTGGGTCCATTCAGCACTGCAGATTCTGACTCCTCAGGTTTTTTATTGGATTCCATCCATGTGGAACACAAACACTCACCTTTCAGAGGAAATGTGTCAGGATGAGGGAAGTAAACATTAAACAGAGACACGCTGACCTCACAGATCGTTCTGTAGTAAACATGCTGTCACCATGCAGACATCATGACATTCCTCAGCAGCTACAGTTAAGAACCTTATCCTCCCTCTGATCTCCACTCCAGCTCAGTTTGATACCAGACGCCCGTGTAAGGCAGCAGGAAGTCAACTCACCGCTTTGTAACGACGCTGAAACAGCTTCAACACAAAAAGCTGTTTAAAGTCCAGCAAACATCTGAGACTGACTCAGGCTGACAGCCAGTCTCTCACCACGCCCGCCCCACACACACCCACACCTCCAGCCAGGATCAGCTGAGCCGCTGAGCAGCAAACTGACACTCCAGTTTACTTTACGCCGACTTCTCTAAGTGTCGAAGAAAGAGCTCCATTACTGACAAGCACGTTGCTACATGAAGGAGAGTTACAAACTGTCAAGACAGCAGCACACACACACACATGTTCCAAACAGGTTTGTCTTCATAGTGACAGCATGACCACAGAAACTAGAATCAGCTCATTTGTTGTGTTTGTGTGTTCACACCCGGCTGAGAGACGAACTATGGATCTGTCAGCACAACAACTCATCAAATACACAAAGAGACACACAACAACATTTAAGATCTCTCTCTCTCTCTCTCTCTCTCTCTCTCTAACTCAGCATCTCCACTGCATGCGTGTTAAACCTGTATGACAGCATCTGTGCCTGCAGTCACACCTGAGTGTTCCTCCAGCAGAGCCAGTGAGCAGCTCGTGAGGATGTTTGGACCTCATAAAGTCATCAGGATGTAGAATGGTTTCATAGAAATCTGCCTCTTAGATTGAGGAAGAGGAACTATCTTCAGGTGGACGTGCTGTGTATGTTTAGAGTAAACTTTGGGGCTACAGGAAAGGTCAGGGTGCAGAAATAGAAGTTGGAGATAATAAATATGATGAAACATAAACGCAAGACCCACAAGACCCAAACTCAGCGGCTCCATCATGAAGCACTCACCATGTGAGGAGCTCAAACAGCTGCTGGTGTCCTCTGCTCTCTGCCAGACACGCAGGCCTTTGGCCCTCAGCGTTTGTCAGCCTCAGCGCCGCCCTCCCTCCTGGCTGCTGCAGGAGGAACAACGCCACCTTCCTCAAACCGTGACCGGCTGCCAAGTGGAGCAGCCTGGAGAGCTGCTGGCAATCTGACAGACCTGGACGAGAGAGAGAGAACGAGAGGGAGGGGGAGAGAGACAGAGAGAGAGGGAGGGAGGGGGAGGGAGAGAGAGTGACAGTGAGCGAGAGAGAGGGCAAAAGAGAGAGAGAAAGAGAGAGAGAGAGAGAGGGAGAGAGGGAGAGAGAGAAAGAGATGGAGAGAGGGAGAGGGAGAGAGAGAGAGAGCGAAAGAGAGAGAGAAGGAGAGAGAGTGAGAATGAGAGAGAGAGAGGGGAGAGAGGGAGAGAGAGAGAAAGAGGGAGAGGGAGAGAGGGAGAGAGAGAGAGCGAAAGAGAGATAGAAGGAGAGAGAGTGAGAATGAGAGAGAGAGAGCGAAAGAGAGAGAGTGAGCGAAAGAGAGCGAAAGAGAGAGAGAAAGAGAGGGAGAGAGAGCGAAAGAGAGAGAGGGAGAGAGGGAGAGAGAGAAAGAGATGGAGAGAGGGAGAGGGAGAGAGGGAGAGCGAAAGAGAGAGAGAAGGAGAGAGAGTGAGAATGAGAGAGAGAGAGAGAGCGAAAGAGAGAGAGAAAGAGAGAGAGGGAGAGAGAGAGAATGAGCGAAAGAGAGAGAGAAAGAGAGAGAGTGAGAATGAGAGAGAGAGAGTGAGAGAGAGTGAGAGTGAGAGATAGAGAGGGAGAGGGAGGGGGTGAGCGAGAGAGAGCGAAGAGTGAGAATGAGAGAGAGAGTGAGAATGAGAGAGAGAGAGGGAGAGAGAGAGCGAAAGAGAGCGAGGGAGAGAGAGAGAGAGCGAAAGAGAGAAGGAGAGAGAGTGAGAATGAGAGAGAGAGAGAGAGAGAGAGGGAGAGAGCGAAAGAGAGAGAGAGAGCGAAAGAGAGAGAGAAGGAGAGAGAGTGAGAGAAGGAGAGAGAGAGAGAGAGAGACAGAGAGAGAGAGAGAGAGAGAGAGAGAGAGAGAGAGAGAGAGAGAGAATGGGAATGTTTAAGTCTTTCTCTGAGGCGTTGCTGTCTCTGGGCTGCAGCTCTCCCCCGTCTCTCCACCAGGGGGCACTGTGGTGCAGCTGTTCACACGCTCACTTCTTTATTCTAATATATTTTCTATAACATAGCTAAATATCAATCATACAGCAGGTTGAGGTTGAACATGAACTCACCGTCTCTGCGGCCCAGCTGTGAGCTGCGTGTGTGTGTGCCTGCCTGGTCTGTGTGTGTGTGTGTGTGGTCGGGGGGAGGTTGGCGCTGCAGGCTCAGGTGCTTCAGGGCCAAAGCCAGGCTGTCGTCCAATCGCTCGCACTCTCTCAACGGAATCTAAGACACACACACACACACACACACACACACAGTTTAGATTAGAACCCTCCAGCTGCTTCACAGAGCCATCATCATCCCTCTCATTGATTATTAGTTTGATTGATCCTCCTTGCACACACACACACACACACACACACACACACACACACACACACACACACACACACACACACACACACACACACACACACACACACACACACACACACACACACACACACACACACACACACACACACACACACACACCTGTTCGTCGTCCAGCAGCAGAGCTTCCTGTGGCGCCGTGTTGTCGAGCAGGAAGTGGGCCATGTCCAACGCCAGGTCCTACAGGACACACACGCTTCACATGGTTAAGTACAGAACCACATGATGTCATACAGCTTACAATTTATGATGTGATGTCATCACACTGACAATGATGTCATCCAACAAAACAACTTACAGCAGTGATGTCATCCAAACTAACAACAACGTCACATTCATACAGACAGAGACAGACGCATGGACGCACTCTTACCTGTACGTAGCAGAAGTTCTCCCTGTGAGCGCCGATCCATGGAACCACCGGGTCCAGAGAGAAACAAGGTCACCAGGACCGGCTCACACACGTCATGGGCTACAGAGACAGAGACACGTCAACACACACACACACACACCTCTGTGCATGCTGTGTGTGTGTGTGTGTGTGTGTGTGTGTGTGTGTGTGTGTGTGTGTGTGTGTGTGTGTGTGTGTGTGTGAGTGTGTGAGTGTGTGTGTGCTCCCTACCTGGACACACAGCCTGCAGAGCCACATGGCCGACCCGTAGCGTGGTACTCAGATGTCTTTGCCTGGATCCTGAGAACAGAAGATAAAACTGGGCCGCCTCTTCATCTTTGTGGCCCTCAGCAGGACCCACGTCTTCATCGTCCAGCTGTACGGTCAGCACACACTCGCCCTGCACACACACGGTTACCAACATGAGCACAAGCTGCAGCATCTGACTCGCAGCACAACACATGTAGTTCATTTACATTTATATTATTGGTGTCATGCTGCCGCCTGCTGGACACGAGGGACATGACAGCCATCACGCCTTATCTAAGAGCTGCTCCCTGTGTGTGTGTGTGTGTGTGTGTGTGTGTGTGTGTGTGTCTCAATCAATCCTAATGTTTGCAACCATGGAAACGGAATTGTAGCAGAACTCAACAGGTTGAGGCTGATATGAGACAGAGGAGGTCAAGGAGCCAGAGGAGGTCAAGGGCCAGAGGAGGTTTAAGTGTTTTATTTTATTCAAATTTTACTTATAATTAGAGAAACAAAGCATTGAATCCAGGTCTAACTCATTCAGTCAATCATTTGAAAGCTCAGATTTGTTGGCTCTTTGACCTCTGACCTCTCCTCTTTACTTCTCTGTGGTATTTGCTGTTTCCCCAGAACAAGTCAGCTGATCCTGAGCATGTAAACACCGCCATGAGGACAGAGGTCAGAGAGCTCAAGCTGACAGGTGGGACACACACGCACACGCACACGCACGCACACGCACACACACGCACACGCACACGCACACACACACACACACACACACACACACACACACACACACACACACACACACACACACACACACACACACACACACACACATCCATCCTGTTCTTCCAATAAGGCAGAAGAATAAGATCGCCTGGATTTCAAAATAATGTTGGAAACATCTTTGACTCCACAGGTTCGACTCTAAGGCTCACAGCCAATCAGGGCACAGCAGGGATCTATAAGGTTCCATGTTGTTGTATTTGTGAAGCTCAGAGAGCCGGAGGCCACAGACACACACGTGTGTTTGTGTTCTGCTCCATGTTCAGCTGATTTCCTTTTATTGGAGCTCCGCCCCTCTATGAAACATGACACAACACACAGACGCTTCCTGCTGAGCGTGCAGTTAACGGCCACACACACACACACACACACTAACAATAGCACAAAGGAATGTTTCACAACAACACACACACAGAAGCCCCCTTATATGTTTAGATGTACAGCCTCTCTCTCTCTCTCTCTCTCTCTCTCTCTCTCTCTCTCTCTCTCTCTCTCTCTCTCTCTCTCTCTCTCTCTCTCTCTCTCTCTCTCTCTCTCTCTCTCTCTCTCTCTCTCTCTCTCTCTCTCTCTCTCTCTTCTCTCTCTCTCTCTCTCTCTCTCTCTCTCTCTCTCTCTCTCTCTCTCTCTCTCTCTCCTGCATTCCTGACAAATCCTAAAGCTGTCAGAGCGGCGGCCCGTTTGTTTGAACCTGATGAGTTTGTGAAATGTTCTCAGCTCATGTTTGAGTTTCAGACGAGGGAATCCTGGGAATGAGGCTGCTGTCAACTCCAGGTCTGATATTTAATGGGAAATGGGGGAAAAATGAGCCTGAGCCTGAGTAGAGTGGTGGAGCCTCAGTGGAGCCTCAGTGGAGCCTGAAGGGGTCGACCCTCGGTGACCTCACACATGTTCCGACGTGTCTGTTTGTCTGTTGCATCTCAAAACGCTGTGGATGGATTTCATCGGTCATGATTGAACCTGAACGCATCGCCTGGCCTCAGAGGGAGATGTTCTGCTGTTCTGACCCCATGACCTCTGAGGGCCCGGCTGAGAGGAGAACATGTGATCAGGTAGTGAGAGGAGAACATGTGATCAGGTACTTACATAGAGTGGAGCCTGCTGGGGGTTCAGCTTCATGGCTCTGGAACAAAGGAGACAGAAGTGATCAGTCAGGATCTGACAGCTCACACACTCAGTGAGAGGTTTAGAGACAAGAATGACATCACACACTGCACTGAGGTCACATGAGCTGCTGGCAGCAACAACACAACACAACACAACACAACACAACACAACAACAGTGCAACTTGTGACACTTATAAGTTTTCAGTTCATGGCTTTGTTTAGTAGCGATGACATCAGAGCTGTCCTCCATCTTCATCATGAAACACTGAAGACTGAGCCAGCATCAGTGTGTAGGACTGTGGAGTGTGTGGTCTAGAGAAGAACATCCTAGTGACTTCCTCCTCTTCCTCCTCCTCCTCCTCCTCCTCAGACCCAACACTCCCCTTCACCCCACATGACTGACAGTCCAGTAATAAAGTGCCTTTATTAGAACTTTATAGAACCGCTGAGGACGGCAGGAACACAAGCTCATGGAGATGCTGGAGGGTGTGTGTGTGTGTGTGTGTGTGTGTGTGTAGATGAAAGGAGCCCAGGCTGACTGACTCTCTGTTCCCATCCCGTTGTAACGAGCGTGACTTCACAGACGCTCATACGGGGTCACGACCCCGCTGCTCTACATGCAGTGATGTGGTTGGACCATTCATAGGCAGGAAACAGGAAGTGGCAGGAAAACAGAGGAGTCTCACAAGATCTCACACACTCTCACACACACACACACTAGATTACACACACAAGCTACCTTAAGGAACAATATCACCTCCAACAATGAAATAATAATAATAACAATAATCAGAGTGATGCTTCACTGTCTCATAAACTTCATAAACATCATGGCGTCTCGTTGTGGCGAGCGCCGTGTGTGTGTGTGTGTGTGTGTGTGTGTAACAGGAAGCCGAAACGCTCCTTGCTTTGCATTTTGTAACAGTTTGTTTCTGCCTCAGCGCAATACGACACACACACACACACACACACACACGTAATTTGAATGTGTGAGTGTGTGTGTGTGTCAACGGCAGGAAGTGAAGCACAACGCCCACCTGCAGCATACTGTTGTCCCTGCCCGCACACACACATACACACGTACTCGCCCCCTTATATGTTTAGATGCTCGCTCGCTCTCCCTCTCTCTCTCTCTAGTGGGAGAGAGGAAGAGAGAGACAGGGAGAGACAGGGAGACAGGGAGAGAGGGCGACAGGGAGAGAGGGAGAGGGAGACAGGGAGACATGGAGACAGGGAGAGAGGGAGAGAGGGAGAGAGTAAGAGAGGGAGAGAGGAAGAGAGGGAGAGACAGGGAGACAGGGAGGGAGGGAGACAGGGAGAGAGGGAGAGGGAGACAGGGAGACAGGGAGAGAGGGAGAGACAGGGAGAGAGGAAGAGACAGTGAGACAGGGAGAGAGGGAGAGAGGAAGAGACAGGGAGAGAGGGAGAGGGAGAAACAGGGAGAGACAGTGAGACAGGGAGACAGGGAGAGACAGTGAGACAGGGAGGTCTCCAAAGCGCCAATCCAGTTCTCCTCTGCTGCACTGAGCTGCACACTGAGGGACACTGAGCTGCTGTCCTTCTCTTCCACCGGCTGCACATGTGAAGTGGCAGAGGCTCTGCTCTTATCCCAACACAGCGGCGTGTTGGTTTACAGCCCCAGACTCAGAGCTGCGCCTGCATGCTGACCTGCAGCCGACTGACCGATCACAACCACGCGGTCCTTACACTCCTGGTTACTATGGCGATAATGTAGGACGGTGGTGGAAAGGTTGTGCGATGTCAGCGGCTGATCATGATGGCTCGTTTCCAACATGTCAGTGTGTGCCGCTGTGTGACACGACTGACCGGTCCGACCCAACGTACCCGTGATCCCACAGGAGCAGACGCCGCCTCACCTCTGCAGCGCAGCAGTCAGACAGAGTGTGTGTCTGTGTTGTGTTGTGTTTGTGTGACATGTTCTAAAGCAGAACACTCTGGACTTCCTGAGGATCAGCATCATGGACAGCTGTTTGAATGAACTGATGAAGTTCTATAGAACACACACACACGATCTGGAGGAGGTGTGTGTGTGTTTCTGCTCACGTTCAGCCTGAAGCGCTGGCGTCCTTCCACCAGGGGAGCGGTGGGAAGTTTCCAGGGTGTCTTGTAATTAAAGAATGGCGGCCGGCGCTCCAGACGATCTTCTCCAGACTCCACGCCTTGTGGACACACACACTTTACAGAATGTGTGTGAGATGTGGAGATATCCCAGGCCGTTTCAGATGCTATCTTAATCACACACACACCAAATTCCACAGGGATGTGATTATTCTCCTTCCTGTAGGAAATGGCTCAGCACCCTGAGACGCTCTGAGGAGACGCTCACGCAATTATGACCAGGAGAGAAGATAACAGCTGATAGAGCCTCACACTCCTCCACACACACACACACACACACACTGAAACATCAACACGCTCATGGGGATGAGGACGACCTCCACACAGCAACGCCTCCTTAGACTGAAGGGAGGGGAGACTGCAACTACCTGACAAGTGGAAACACACTAGAGGACACAAAAGGACACGAGGGGACACCAGAGGACACGAGAGGAAACGAGAAGACACGACACAAGAGGAAATGACACGAGAGGACACGAGAGGACACGAGAGGACACGAGAGGTCATGTCTTTTCCAAATGAGGCGAAGACGCAGGCAGCTGTAAAGATGCAGACTCATCCTGACTCCATGTGACTGAACGTGCAGACGTCTTCTCTTATCTGACAGAGAGCAACAGAAGATGAGTCACACTTTCATCTCCTTGTGACTCCTGAAGGAGTCTACTCCATTCCTGAGGCCACTAGAAGTGTTGTCATACAAAACACTGTTGCTAGGCACCAAAGCCTTAGATCAATCATTCCAGTCCTCCGGTTAAAGATTGATGACTTTGGCTGCCAGAGAGATTCTGCATTCATTTCTGGGGGTTTTTCTCATGATGAGAGTTCTTATGCAACAAACAAAGCTCCTGGTGAGAACCTGAGCCTGACAGCTGAGCCTAACATGTGGGACAGCCCTGTCCAACACAGCTGTGTGCTGGACTTCAAATAAGTTCTGAAGTTTGCATTACAAAGCTTTTATTTCTTCATCTGCTGGTCTTAATAAAGAGGAATTTATTCTCTTCTTTCAGTTCACAAAGCTACTAGTAGCCTTGTGGCCTGGTAGCCTTGTGGCCTGGTAGCCTGGTAGCCTGGTGGCCTGGTAGCCTTGTGGCCTGGTAGCCTGTTAGCCTGGTAGCCTGAGGGCCTGGTAGCCTTGTGGCCTGGTAGCCTTGTGGCTTGGTAGCCTGGTAGCCTTGTGGCCTGGTAGCCTGGTAGCCTTGTGGCCTGGTAGCCTTGTGGCCTGGTAGCCTTGTGGCCTGGTAGCCTGGTAGCCTTGTGGCCTGGTAGCCTTGTGGCTTGGTAGCCTGGTAGCCTTGTGGCCTGGTAGCCTGGTAGCCTTGTGGCCTGGTAGCCTTGTGGCCTGGTAGCCTTGTGGCCTGGTAGCCTGGTAGCCTTGTGGCCTGGTAGCCTGGTAGCTGGCCTAAAACATTTTATTTTAGTTGTAACATTGTTTGTACTTCAGCGTAACTGTAAACATGAACGTGACGGAGCTCTGGTCTTGTAGCATGTGAACTCTCTCGTCGGCGTCACTTTGTCGTGTTGTCGACCAGACGGTGACTTTGACAGCAGCTGAAAGAACGATGACGTCATGGAAACGCCTTCAGTGGAGACGGAAGTTAAAAGAGGGAGTTTGTGAGTTTTAGAGCTTTGTTATTCTGTGGATTGGAGCTTCAGAGGTGAAGCTCAGGACCGTCACTCATGTCTGAATGTTCTCAACCGTCACATGTTCACTTCCTCCCCTGCAGGCTGGGTTCAGGTCTTGGGCGACTCCAGGACTTTGAGAGAGAAGAAGGCAGTAAAACTTTCCCGTCCTGACACCGGTTACTCACTGTGCTCTTCCCTTCCTTCACCCGCCCCGATCCCAAACACGTCACTCCCATGCGTCTGAGCCACAAGAATGTCTGCCTGCTCGCTAACTGTCTCACTGCTCTCTGCTTCCTACAGAGGAACCTGAAGCATGAACACGCCGGCTCACAGATCAACAAGCTGATAATGGGACATGGATTTGTCATGTAAGAAAAGATCAACCAGGAGCTACACGGCAACACACACACACACACACACACACACACACACACACACACACACACACACACACACACACACACACACACACACACACACACACACACACACACACACACACACACACACACACACACACACACACACACACACACACACACACACACACGGTGCAGAAGACATGGAGGCAGACAGAGAGGCCATGTATGACTCAACACTAAAACATCCAACGCTGGTTAGCCCCCGCATACCACTGCTTATTGCTGTGTGTGTGTATGTGTGTGTGTGTGTGTGTGTGTGACACAGAGGGAGCGGGATGAGGGGAAAGAGGGTGTGTGTGTGTGTGTGTGGTTGTGTTGGGGTGTGCTTTAGCCTTACACAGAGAGAGATGTGAGATAACAGAGGTCTATAAATAAACGTGTGTGCTTGACGAACTCAACGCTCGAGTGTTTGATTCCCAACCAGAGAAGAAAAAGGAAAGGAACAGCAGCTCCTCCCTCTGAACCTGTTTGGGGTCTTGGTGTTATTGTTCCGAGTCGACGCTACAGGAAATGTCTTTTGCCGCTACTGCAGCCCCCCCCCACCTCCCCTGGGAGAGGAGCAGGCAGGGATGAAGAGGAGAAGCTGACTCCTTTAACCTGAACTCTCATGGAGCTGCGCCCTGATATGCAGGCTTCTGCAGGTGATTGACAGGTCAGCTTGGTTTCACCTCTGGCACCGTGATGAAGGTGATGAGTCATCAGAAATACGCCTGAATGTGAAGCCAGGCTGAGTGACTGAGGCGTGGAAACACCTTCATCACAGCTTCATCACACCCTCACCTTCATCACAGCTTCATCACACCTTCACCTTCATCACAGCTTCATCACACCTTCATCACAGCTTCATCACACCTTCATCACAGCTTCACCTTCATCACAGCTTCATCACACCTTCACCTTCATCACAGCTTCATCACACCTTCACCTTCATCACAGCTTCACCTTCATCACAGCTTCATCACACCTTCATCACACCTTCACCTTCATCACAGCTTCACCTTCATCACAGCTTCATCACACCTTCACCTTCATCACAGCTTCACCTTCATCACACCTTCACCTTCATCACAGCTTCATCACAGCTTCCTGCCTCCACCTGCATGTTTCCATGTCTTGTGATCACGTCAGAACAGCGAGTCCATGAAGGCACCAGCCGATCTGCTACATAGGAATCAGTCATGGCTCCGCCTCCATTTCAACACGGGTCACGTGACCTCCTACGACACAATCTACTCCAGCAGTAGACCATCATCATACAACTCGCGTGTACTGAGGCGTGTTAGCAGGCCGGGCGTTTCCCCCTGAAGCCTCTGATCCTCTGCTGCACCCAGGAAGCAGAAGTGAAAGTGTGAGCCGTTATCTCCACACATCAAGATTACAAGGAGGCACGGCCGCCCGACATTCCTGTTCAACCTTCACCGCCTTTAGAGACAGAAGAAGGAATTCTGAGCGAGCTGACGGAGCGGTAAGAGTGAGGAGACAGAAGAGGAAACAGCTGCAGGGAAAACAAACACATCTACACACTCGCCTTCATCAGGACGCTTCAGCTGAGCAACCTGAGAGGCTCCAGAGGCTTTAAACAGGACAGGAACAGGCTCAGCAGACTGGACCACAGTGTGTGTGTGTGTGTGTGTGTGTGTGTGTGTGTGTGTGTGTATACGGCACTGACAGGCCGGTTCTGCGTCGCGGTGACCCCTCCCACCTAGACGGCCTTTGTTGCCGTCTCATCACATCGCTTATTGTTAATCTGCATGCAGAGAGTCAATAAAGGAACAATGTGCAGTTACAACAACAGCACATCCTGTTTGGAGCAACACCTTCAACCACGCTCTGTGTGGACACCGCACACGCTTAGAGCCGTGCTGCAGAGCTGAGTGTGTGTGTGTGTGTGTGTGTATGTGTGTGTGTACACTTCTATCTTAGTTCCATCTCTTGTTTGTTTCCTTCCCTTTCTAATCTTTTAAGTCTTCCCTTTGGATCCATGCTTTTATAAACATGCTCTTCCTCCTCGTCTTCTCTCTGTGATGGATGAGGTCACGGGGGGAAGCGGTGCTGGTCTCTATGGAGAGCAGACAGGAAACGGGGCGCGTGAGGAGGGAGAGACGTGGCCCCTCCCTCATGGTCACGCCTTGCCACAATTGCAGCCAATCGCAGTATGAAGTGGGCGGAGTCAGGCGGCATGTGCCCACCCCCATGTTGTGCCTCAGACAGATGTGTGTGCCTCAGACAGGTGTGTGTGCCTCATGCCTCAGGTTTAAAGTGAAAGGAGAACACATGTCCGTCTGCGTCTCCTCTGGTCAGCAGCCATCCCTTAAGGGGGCGGGGCCTTTCAGACACACAAACATCTGAGCCGCCGCTCCAGCTGCTGGAGGGACGATCGCACACACGAGAGGTCACAGCTGATTACAAAGTCACCGCTGCATCTTCCTCCATGGATGACAACGTGCAAGGAATTCTGTCAGCCCAGACGTCAATCCATCAATCAATCAATGTAAATTACAGGGATGATGTTGCCCTTTGACCCTGGTTGATCTGCACTGTTTGAAGTCTTCAGCTTGTGTGTGCATGCGTGCAGTACTGACACTGAGAATTAGAAGAGTGTGTAAGATTACTGTGACCCACCTGGTACACTCTGTGTGTGTGTGTGTGTGTGTGTGTGTGTGTGTGTGTGTGTGTGTGTGTGAGAGAGAGCTGGAACACAACAACAACATCACTTTTTCAAACAAAGTCATAATAAAGACTATTTCTTTTGTGAATAACGACGCTAAAACATTTCCATAAATGATCTTGGGTGTGATTTACTGCTGAGATTTCCCAGCCTGCCACCAGGGGGCGTCTACAGTACCACAACCTTTACCCGTAACGCAGTTTGAGAACCACCGGGTTACAAACGGAAGTTCCTGTTTAAAACTATGATTTAGCTTTTATCCGCTCGAAACAAGTGAACTCATGCTGAAGTTTCAAGCGAAGCCGCACCGGACGGAGACTTTAGTTCACTAAAACAACACGAACAGAGTAAAAATAGCCCCGGACCTGAGAGCTTCTCTGTTTGTGGCTGCAGCGTTGCAACATAACAGCAGAGAATAACTCAGAACGCAGAGGAGCTGGAGAAAAGATAAGAGCTTAACACTTTAACAGCAGAGGAGCTCGGTCTTTGAGTCGAGCCGTCAAATCACGGCGGAGCGGCTCTGCTCACTTTGTCTCTACCTTGTTGTGTTGATCCTCCTCCGGCTGCTTCACCGCCAGCTGACGCAACAAGTCCGCAGAGGGTTTCCTAAGAGCATCTCTTCTTTCCCCCGGAGCGCCAAACGGAGATTCGTTCGCTGATTAACGCGTTTTCCTGAGCACGAATCTGCTTTAGAAAGTTGGACGCGAGTCCCGAGTCCATGCTGAGCAGCCCTGACTCACAGCAAGCGCGACAAAGCGTTTAACCGACACTTCCGGGTAAACCTTTCACAATAACGCCCGTGTTGTGAATAACTTACAGCTTCAACCGGCAGTCAGAGAAGACCAAACCTCGACATTCAATCAACGATGAAGAGCACGACGTCACTTTGTGCTCTGGGAAACATCACAGTTTGAGGATTCAACCAGGCGAGCGTTTAACGCCATTATTTTGAAGTCGGAGTCCTTTTACTTTTCAGTCTCACTTTTCTCACAAGTACGACATCTGAACGGTCACATAAGGAAATCAAATGACATAAACACGCAAACTTAAAGTGTGTATATGACGTCATATACTGTATAAACACACTGAGTAACATCTGTGAGTCATGAACACAATTATTATTATCATCTATTGGCTTTAAATGTATAAAGAGCACGGAACCTGGCAACAACTGGAGCAGCAGCTGTGTCTGTGTGTGTGTGTGTGTGTGTGTGTGTGTGTGTGAGTGAGTGAGTGAGTGAGAGAGAGAGAGAGAGAGAGAGAGAGAGAGAGTTTGTGTGTGTGTGTGCGCGCGCGTGTGCGTGTGCATGCGCGCGCGTGTGTGTGTGAGTGAGTGTGTGTGTGAGTGTGAGTGCGAATGCGCTCAATATGAATCCTGATGTGAAACGCGCTCGCCCTCTAGTGACAGTTCTATAGAATCACAGCTGTTAGCTCGTGAGCACGGTCACAACAAACTGAGAACATCTGGACGAGCAGCAGAGAACTACGACACAGAGAGGAGACTGAGTGAAAGGGCGGACACATGTCTTCATCGAAGCATTGGTGGTTCAGTGGTAGAATTCTCGCCTGCCACGCGGGAGGCCCGGGTTCGATTCCCGGCCAATGCAACGTCCTTTTATCTCTTGGACATACATCTACTTCATCTACTTCATCTACTTCATCTCCGAATTCTTCACTTTATATTTCGAAAAAACTAAACTAGTTGGATAGAAAATTAACCCGAGTTAGCTTGATGCATGACGCGGCTATGCACAACTCACTGATCCACCGCGTTACAGTGCTACAATGAGAGAGAGAGAGAGAGAGAGAGAGAGAGAGAGAGAGAGAGAGAGAGAGAGAGAGACACGGAACGAGAGAGAGAGACACGGGGCGAGAGAGAGAGAGAGAGAGAGAGAGAGAGAGACGGGGCGAGAGAGAGACGGGGCGAGAGAGAGCGAGAGAGAGAGAGAGCGAGAGAGAGAGAGAGAGAGAGAGAGAGAGAGAGCTCTAAAGATCGCTAAATTTTAAATCTACGAGGGTCGCACACGCATTGGTGGTTCAGTGGTAGAATTCTCGCCTGCCACGCGGGAGGCCCGGGTTCGATTCCCGGCCAATGCAACGTTCCTTTTTATGATATCTCTTCTGCTGTAATTTGATGAAACCTGCGATCCTCATCCACATCCACATCCACACCTTCATCTGATTCACTCTGCCTTCACTCTCAGCCTCCCTGTTTAAAGAAAGGAAGCAAAACAGAAAATACAAAGCTGTCCGTCCTGAAACATAATAATCAGGTCTTCATTGATAAAGAAGAAGATCTGATCATCATGAAGTCTCTTTGAATGAGCGACTTCACCCTGCACCTCTGTTCCTCTGTGTGTGTGTGTGTGTGTGTGTGTGTGTGTGTGTGTGTGTGTACTACCAACATGCAGAGTGACCTTTACACTTGCTCCTCCTAAGTCCCTGAGTATACACATAAACTCAAACATATGAGTGAGCGGTTGTCCAATTATTAACCAGAGGGCAGAGAGAGAGCAGAGAGAGAGCAGCCAGAGAGCGGCCAGAGCTACTGAAGGCAAACACAGCAGAGAAAACGGAAGGACGTTGACTCAGCATAGTGCAGGAGAAAAAGAGGAAGAGGATATCTGTGTGTGTGAGCCTGTGTGAGGGTGTGTGTGAGCCTGTGTGTGAGCCTGTGTGTGTGAGCCTGTGTGTGTGAGCGTGTGTGTGTGCTGCCTAAGGGCTGAAGGCTTCACCTGTAGCTGTTCCATGGAGGAGTCCCAGCTCAGCAGGAGCATAGAGCTGAACTCTGGCACACAGATGCCGGTCCTGGGTCTTGGGACATGGAAGGTACACACACACACACACACACACCTGTACATCAGAACAACATGCTTACATTCAGCACTGGACTCAAGTTCACATGTGAGTCCTGCTTCTATCTTCCTGTGCTTCATTCAAGAGAATTCTCCCTCTCTCTTTGTAAACACAGAGTAAAGTGTTCAGACTCTGACGTACCGCTGTGTGTTTAAAAGACTCATTGTTCATATGAATCATTATTATATCATATATGTATGATGTCATACGACTCTTGAACCTTTTCCTTTCTGCTTCCTGACCTTTGTGCAGTCCAGTCACTGGCCCCGCCCCTCCATCCAGAGCGCTGTGCAGGCGGCCATCGCGGCGGGCTACCGTCACATCGACACGGCCTACAGCTACGGCAACGAGGAGGAGATCGGTAAGGCCCTGCGCTCCATGACGCAGCAGGGCATCATCAGACGCCAGGACGTGTTCGTGGTCAGCAAGGTAGAGGAGGGAGGAGCTAATAGAGAGGGAGGTGCTGACAGAGGGGAGGAGCTGACAGAGAGGGGGCATCTTACAGAGGTAGGACCTTTGGTGACCTCCTCTCCTCCTTCCTGTGCAGCTGTGGCTGACCCATCATGGACCTGCAGACATCCATGTGTGCCTGAACAAGTCCCTGAGAGACCTGCAGCTGGACTACCTGGACCTCTACCTCATCCACTTCCCTGTTGGCCTGAAGGTTTGGCTCACGTGTGACATTTAGATCCATCCATCCATCCTTTATCCTCATGAAACAAACGACAGAATCTGACTCCTACTCTCTGCTTTACCTTAGAAAACGGGCGATGATCTTTTCCCCCAGAGGGATGGAGAGATGTTGACCTCAGACGTGGACTATGTGGACGTCTGGAGGGTGAGGACACCAGGCTGCATCTGTCCCTCTGTGTCTTTATGTCTGAACATGATCACACAGTGGACTGTAGCAGAGTGTGTGTGTGTGTGTGTGTGTGTGTGTGTGTGTGTGTGTGTGCTCCCTTGCTGCAGGGCATGGAGGCCCTGCAGGCCTCAGGGAAGGTGAGGAACATCGGCGTGTCAAACTTCAACATCCTGCAGCTGGAGAGACTTCTGACTCTCTGCACGGTGACGCCAGCTGTCAATCAGGTTTGATCCCTCAAATCTCCACAGGTTTAACAAACAAAGACTAAACTAAACTAAATTGTGTTTCCCCCTAAATGTGTCATTGAACTTTCCTGTCCAGACCTTCAGCTCTTCACTCCTTCTCCTCCTTCTCCTCCTTCATCTCCTTCACTCCTTCATACTTCTAACAGACTCAGACTCCTCCTCCTCTTTCACCTCCTGTGTCAGTTTGCTTCAAAGCTGTGAGTGAGAGTCAGCTGATTCAGTTGCGATGCATTCAGGGACTGCTAGGACTTTCTACCTCTAACAGGAACCAGAAACAGAGGAACTGATTTTAGCTGTGGAAGTTACACACACACACACACACACACACACACACACACACAGTGCTCAGGGTCCATTCACCCCCTGCTGCGCTGTGACTCGCCCATAGGTGGAGCTGCATCCATATCTGACGCAGACGGCGCTCGTCGAGTTCTGCAAATCCAAGAACATCGCTCTCACCGCTTACAGCCCCTTCGGCTCCCCGGAGAGACCCCCGCAGCTGTGAGACACACACACACACACACACACACACACACACACACCCAGTGTCATCAAATTACAATCCTGAATGTAAATACCAGCATGGATCAATCAATAATGTTTGAATAATCAATCCTTCTTCCCTGCTGTAGTGTCAGAGCAGATTCTGATCCAGTAAAGCTCCTGGAGGATCCAGTGGTGGCAGATGTGGCCAGGAAGCACCAACGAAGCCCTGCACAGGTGTGTGTGTGTGTGTGTGTGTGTGTGACATGAAGCTTCTATCTGGACCTCAAAAACTACAGCTACACACTGAGCCCAATGATCAATTATTAGAGATGATAAATGTGTGTGTGTGTGTGTGTGCATGTGTGTGTGTCAGGTCTTGCTGAGGTATCACGTGCAGCAGGGGGTCGCTGTCATTCCAAAGAGCGACAAATCCCACCACCTGCTGGAGAACACAAAGGTCTGAACCTTCACTCTCCTTCTTCTTCTTCTTCCTCCTCCTCCTCCTCCTCCTCCTTCTTCTTCTTCTACTTCTTCTGCTTCTTCTTCGCTGACTCGTGACATCACTTGGACTTGGTTCATCTCTGAAACTAAACTTTAAAATACTGCACACATATTCAAACCATCTGTCAGTGATGAAGATGAGTTCAGTCAGCAGAATGTTGTGTTCAGGTCTTTGACTTCAGTCTGAGTGAAGAAGACCTGAGGGAGCTGAGAGGCCTGGAGAGAGGATGGAGAGCTCACACCCTGCAGCAGTGAGGGCACACTCACACACACACACACACACACACACACACACACACACACACACACACACACACACACACACACAGGTCTGTATGTAACCTGTGTGTGTGTGGTGTTTCTGTCCTCAGACTCAGGTCTCATCCCTTCTATCCCTTTGAATGAGGCAGCGCGGGAGAGCGAGGGGCCAAAGGAGACACACACACACACACACACACACACACACACACACACACACACACACACACACACACACACACACACACAAACACACACACACACACACAGTATCGTGACTTAAACGTGTTCAAACTAATTTTTTACTGAAAATGCTTCTCATTGTAATTAAAGATTTTCCAGCTCATTTTGTGGTTCCTTCCTTCCTGTAGCTCAGGGGTCAGGGGTCAGGGGTCAGGGGTCTCCAGCCCTCCCCTTCTGTCACTGAATGATGATATGTCAGCTGTCAGTCAAACAAATCACGCTGCGGTCAGGTTTGGTGACGTCACTGACATGAGGCAACAAACACGCTGTGTGTGTGTGTGTGTGTGTGTGTGTGTGTGTGTGTGTGTGTGTGTGTGTTCACACAGAGGCTCAGCTGGTCTGGATGTAAACACGAGGAGCTCTCTCTCTTTATTCAGTCTCATTCTCTCCGTGTTCACACTCATGTTGCACTCAGGCTGCAAATGATGGAGCTTCACGCTGCGCTGCCATGGTAACACAGAGGTCCTGTTCTCCATGGTGTCCGGATGCTGTGGGTCTGAGGTTTGGCGGTTCTGAGCACCTGGACGTGTTTGAGCCCGGCTCTCTTCCTGCACGGTGACTTCCTGTCACACACACACACACACACACACACACACACACACACACACACTTCTGCTTCCTCCCAGCAGGGGGCGATCAAGGTGGCACTCTCACCGTGCACACACACGCCGAGGCCCCGGCGATGCGTTTGGGCAGGTCGGGCCCTCTGGTCCAGCGGTCCTTGTGCGGGTCGTACACCTGTGTGGTTCTGGAGAAGTCCATGTTCTCCCAGCTGTAACCTCCCAGCACGTAGATCCGCCCCGCCCACACCGCCAGCCCCGCCTCGCTGTTGGGCAGCAGCAGCGGCGCCGCCCGGCTCCACTGCTCGCTGCGGGGGTCGAAGGACTCCACCTGCAGGATGTCGAAGCGCTCGGCGGTCTCCGCGTGGTCGTCGCTGCCCCCGATGGCGTAGATGAGGTCGTTGAGCGAAGCCATGCAGTGCCAGCCCCGGGCCAGGGTCATGGCTCGGCGCTCCGCCCACGTGTCGCCGCCTCCCGCCAGGTCGTAGCTCAGCACGTCTCTGCGGTACGGGCCGATCTGATAGTCGTGACCCCCGGAGATGTAGACCACGCCGCGGTGCACGGCCCCGGCGTGGCCGTAAGTCAGTCTGCAGAGGGCGGAGCAGAATCAGACCAGGTGTGTGTGTGTGTGTGTCTGAGGGCGTCCCCATGGAAACCCTGGACAGGTGAGATCAGTTCCTACCTGGGCAGTTGGGCTGCGTAGGTCCAGCAGTCCTCCGCCGGGCGGTAAACCTCCACAGACGACAGAGCGCCGCTGTCGTTCCTCCCGCCCACAGCGATCAGGAGGTCGCCCACCACGTCCAGGTGGAAGTCCACCCTCCGCTCGTTCATGGGGGCTCCCTGGAGACACAGCGGCTGTCACTCACTCATGTAGACAGGATGTTAGGTTCAGGCGTGTCAGCAGCGTACCGTGCTCCACTGGTTGAGGCGGGGGTCGTATCTGTACAGCAGGTTACAGGCCGCGTCCCCGCCGCTCTCCCTGGACGCGCTGCCCCCCGCCGCGTACACGAAGCCCCCCAACACGGCCAGGCAGTGGTGGCTCCGCCGGGACGGCAGCTGAGTCTCCACCTGCCACCGGGCGCTCTCGCCGTCCAGCCAGCAGACGTTGGCGCTCAGCTCCTCCCCTCGCTCTGAGACCTGAGGAGAGAAGAGAAGAGAAGAGAAGAGAGAGAAGAAGTCAGGAGCCGCCAGCCTTAACACGGAGCGGGCAGAAGGGAACGCCGTCCTGGCCTTTGTACCTCCCCTCCAAACAGCAGCAGCCGCTCGGCCCCGCCCCTCAGCGCGGTGCGGGCGCTCTGCAGCAGCGGCTGGGCGCTGGCTCTGGCGTGGTAACACAGCGCCTCCTCCACCAGGACCTTGTAGGCGCCGTCCTCCGGCAGCAGAGCTCGCAGCTCGGGCAGCACCCGGCTCACCAGCTGCTCCGCCGGCACCAGAGGGAAGCGGATGTGGGAGAGGAGCTGCCCGGCCTGGGCGGCTCGCTCCGGCGTCTGGCTCAGCCACCGCAGGGCCGCCTGGAGCAGCGCCGGCTCGCCATCCTGCTCCACCTGAGAGGCAGAGAGGATTCATGGAAGCTTCTTCACACTAAGACTCTCACACGCTCACACGCTCACACTCTCACACGCTCACACGCTCACACGCTCACACACTCACACGCTCACACGCTCACACGCTCACACTCACACGCTCACACACTCACTCACACGCTCACACGCTCACACGCTCACACTCACACGCTCACACACTCACACTCACACGCTCACACTCTCACACGCTCACACACTCACACACTCACACTCTCACACGCTCACACTCACACGCTCACACACTCACACTCACACGCTCACACTCTCACACGCTCACACACTCACACACTCACACTCTCACACGCTCACACTCACACGCTCACACACTCTCACTCTCACACGCTCACACTCACACGCTCACACACTCACACGCTCACACACTCACACGCTCACACTCAAACGCTCACACTCTCACACACACACTCACACACTCACACGCTCACACGCTCACACACTCACACACTCACACTCACACACTCACACGCTCACACGCTCACACGCTCACACGCTCACACACTCACACGCTCACACACTCACACGCTCACACACTCGTGTGTCCGTACCTGATCACTGGACAGGTAGGCGCTGAGTTTGTGTAAGGGAACGTCTCGGAGGAAACCGGGGGTGAAGGAGAGCGCGGAGAAGCGTCTGAGGATGAAGCGGTCGATGAAGGTGTCCAGCCTCTCCAGGCTGTAGAGCAGAGCCAGATCCTGCAGGTACAGGAAGTTGTCCTCACTCACCTCCATCTCCAGGTACTCACAGCAGAAATCCACCGCTCGCCACACCTGAACAACACCAGAGGGTCAGGGTCTCTATGCTCTCCCTCCACCAGGGGGCGCTGGTTGACACGCAGGGAATCACCACAACCTATGAGAAGCAGCTTGGTACCTGCAGCAGGTGTGCAGCCTCCAGCACGTGGTCGATGTTCTCTCCATCCAGAGGAAGCTCGCCACTGTACAGGAAGTCCACCACAGCCTTCAGACCCAAGAAGGAGAGACCCACCAGCTCCACCTACAGACAAGACCATGAAGTGCTGCGTCCATCTGAAAACATGAACGACCGCCCCCAGGCCCCGTCCGCCTCCCAGGCCCCGCCCGCCCCCCAGGCCTCTCACCTGCTCCTGCTCCTCCTCCCTCATGCCCAGCGTGAACATGGAGTGGAAGTAGGGGCTGCAGACGGCGAGCAGGCCTCTGTGGGCGTGGATGTGCCGGCCCTCGGCCTCCAGCATCACGTCGCACAGTCGCCCATGCTGCCGCTGCTCGTTCAGACCCTGCAGCAGCTCGCCGGCCTGATGGCCCCAGCAGAACACCTGGCAACACAAACACACACCTGAAGCACCTGATACACACACTGAGCCCTGCAGGAACAACACACACACACACACAAACTCATGGAACCTTCAACCTTCTGGTTCTGCTGTACCTTGGACGACTCGCTGATCTGCTGAGGGCGACACACTCGACTCAGATGGTCCATAACGTCCTCTCAGCTCCTCTACAGGACCACAGGACAGGGACACCAGACTCTAAGGGCTCAGGTTCTCCTCCATACAACAGAACCAACAGAACCCTCAACCCGATCCATCCTGCAGAGAGAGAGAGAGAGAGAGAGAGAGAGAGAGAGAGAGAGAGAGAGAGAGAGAGAGAGAGAGAGAGAGAGGGGGAAAAAAAGTAAAAAGTCGTGTACACGTTTACAGTTCGAGCCCTAAATCTTTTCCTTATTAAAGCTTCTTATATGTAGATGGAGGCTCGAGCGCTGACAGCGAGCAACAACAACAACAAGCTGTGTGCGAACGCACCGCTCGTCCTGTTGCACTTGAACGTCTCACCGAACACACACACACACACAAACACACACAGGTGTTAGTTGTGCTTAAACGCACCCGCTTCTTCTTCTTATGCGGACAAACTCCAGTATATTGTAGTTTAACGTTTAGCATGCTAACATGCTAGGCTGGAAGAGGACATTTCCGTTACAAACGTTATTTCCGTTACAAACAGTATTTGTTTCAAAATAAAATGACATGTGTTGAACAACGCAGAACTTCTACGTTTTATGCGCGGGTATTTTAATATTTAAACAAAAATGTGATGGGAAATATTATGTATTCGTCCTTACATTCACCTCAGTTCTGTATTTAGATTTGAAGAACGATCCTAAAAAACGAAGCTGCGTCACGACCTCGACAAAGGAAAACCGGAAATCCGCTTTCAGTCGACCAATCACAGTTGGGTGCAGTTGGGCTCCGTTCAAGAACAACAATGTCAGAAACGCTTTCTGCTGTTTAAGACGCAGCAGCTCCGTGTCAGCTTTTGTTCCAGAAACGGTCCGTAAAATGCCACCAGGTGGCGCAACACTGCAGTAAAACACAGATTAACAGCGGCTACGCCAGGCTAAGAGCAGGCCAGACTGATGGATCTGTTTGAGTATCGATCTGCTCCCCCATGCCACACACACACGCACGCACACACAGAAAAAACAGGTTTCACACACATACACACACACACACGCGCGCGTGTGCTGCGTCTCTCGCTCACCATCATCAGTACTGCAGCTTTGTGTTCATATTGTGTATCTGTGTGTTTGCTCCATAATATAAAGGCGATGTCACTAACAACGCATTGCACCGCAGTGTGTGTGTGTGTGTGTGTGTGTGTGTGTGTGTATGTGTGTGTGTTGTGTTGATGTATCTGAGTTGCTATTGTTCAAAATTATTCATCAGCTGAATTTGAACTGGATTTAATTTAATTTTCTTTATTATGAGCCGAGTCAAGTCGCGAGAATTAGCAAGAGCGATACCGGAAGTTGGTTGTTGTGTTTACAAACCAAAACTGAATCGCGTCGCCTTAAAAAAAAGAAAAAGAAAGCTGATTTAAAATCATGATCAGAGATGAATCGAATATTACATTAAAAACAACTGCTCTAATCTAAAATAAACTAATCCTTGTTTTCCTCGCTTTCCAAGCAGCTGTGTCACAAATCCAGATGTGAATCCTGTTTGTCTTTGTGCTTTTTGTTCAAAGATCATTTGTCAGAATTGTTTGTCGCCACTGATTTGGACTTTGAATCTATTTAAATGAAGCAAACTAGACGGATTCATTTGACTGGAGTGAAGGGATGTGATGGTGTTGTTGCGTCACATGTCGGTGCCTCTCACCCAGTGGGTGCACAGGGACATGATGGAGTCCAGGTTAGATCACTGAGCTCCTGCAGTCTGCATGTTTCACTGGGGCAGAGATGGAACATGCAGGCCCGGGTTCTGTTCATACATGTCAACACAAACAAGATGCTCCAGATGACATCATGTGCTCAACACACTCACACTCATATTCATCATGACTGATTACATGTTTGATCCTCAGGAAGGGAGTTAGGCAGAAGTTCAACCAGAAATTACAAATTGAGGAGGAGAATTTATCTGGAATTACTTTGTAGTAACAGCATTAAGAAAATGTGTCAACAACTGGGAAGAAGATTTAGAACAAAAGAGGAATGCAGTTAAAGATGTTTAAAGGAGAGCGAGGGGGGGCTGAGAGAGAGAGAGAGAGAGAGAGAGAGAGAGAGGGAGACGATGACGTCAACGTTTTCTCCTCAATCTGCCTCAGCCATTGTTACCGGCGGACTAAATACATTTTGAAAAGCCTAACCGGAAGTCAGCGGTGTGCACTCTCTCTGACTTGACTGCAGTTCCTGCACCTTTTGTCAGGAGCGAAGCCGCCGTCGATTGGGCGACTTTCTGTGGCTGCGGGCGACCTGATTGACTCACATCACCACCGCCCAGAACGCGCTGACATCCAGGAACTAGACGGAGCTCAGAGGCTGAGAACAGACGCGTTTCCCCCCGGAGTCAAACGGTTCGAGCGGATCTGGTCCTTGTGGTTCCGGTCGTCATTAGGGACTGAAAGCTTTTGTGCAACACGTCTCCGGTATTCATCTGATGAGTGACAGCTGACGCACAAGTTAACGGATTTAACTGTGGGGCTCTTCAGCGTTTATTTCTTCTCCCTGACATCTTTCATTCGAACACAAACATGGACACCCAGATCGATAAAGACGCCTGCAGAGATGCGTACAACCAAGTGAGGGACGACAGCACGGACATCAACTGGTGAGTGCCAGACTCCGTTAGGAAATGAGAGAGATTAACATGAATGAAGGTCATTTCTGAAACATGTGTGGCGTCATGAAGCCCGCGGACTCACGGGCAGATTTTCATTTCATTTCCGGATGAATTGGTTCGATAAACGCCTTTTTTGATCCTGATGTCATCCCGTTATCAATCTGGTTCTCTCCGCCTGTTGCGGCGCGGCGCGGCGGCGCTCCGCTGCAGGAGGCGGGGAGAGAAGAAGCGGAGCCGCTGGAGAAGTCGAATATTCTGACCCGTGAATGCCTCATGGAGGATTTTTAATCGAGCCGAAGAGTAGAATGGGTCTGACGGAGCCGGGACAGACTGACATGTGTGCCTCTGATGCGTTTACTGACGCAGAACTGCACCGAAACGTTAAACGTGAAGATATTGAAACGGAGCCCGGGCTCGTTTCCCCTCACCTGCGCAGAGATGAAACATGAACAGACGCATTGTTTCTGTAACCATCGCGTTGTTTTAACGACGTGACTTTCTGTGCTCGGTACTGTAGTTTGTTCATATTTGTACTTTCCACCTCTTTGTTTGGATTCTATTGATCTGATGCTGCTAACTGCGTTATTAAGATGCAACCTTATTAACAAAAGCTTCTGAGATAAAAGAAGAGGCCCCCCTCCCAAAAAACAGAACCAAGACCCCCCCCCCTCCCCAAATGTTCTGGCTGCGGCCCTGATTGGTCTCCTCCACTCCAGTGAGCCTGCAGGCCAGCAGAAGTAATTTCCTTTGTCCTGTATTCCAAAGAGGGAAGCTACTGTAGAAACACTGATGCAGGGCGGATCTGCCTGCTCTAGATCTACGGCCCTGCTGCATTGGGCCCAAATATGGTGACATCATGGTGTAAAACCTCATGTTGTGTTGTATCCACTGTGTAACTCACTGTAACACAAAGTGTGTCTGCTCCTCCCAGGGCTGCGTTCAAGTACGACGGCTCCACCATCGTGCTCGCCGGGCAGGGGACCGACTATGAGGAGTTCAAGAGCCAGTGCACAGGTAACCAACACACACACACACACACACACACACACACACACTGGACCACCCAAGCTGTTAACCAAACCCAAGTGCAGTAATGAATAGATGAAGAGATGAAGCTGCTCTCTCTCACGGAGGCTGAAACCTGATTTTTCTGTGTGTGTGTGTGTGTGTGTGTGTGTGTGTCCTGAGCTCGCTCCGTCTCTAACAGATGCCACGCTGCCTGACTTGGCAGGACACTAATCTTTTAAGACCGTCTGCTCCGTTTTGTTCTCTATACGTTGCGTAACATCATGTCTTATACATTAACCCTTTCAGGTCTTTATGAGGCTCAGCTGCGGGTCTCACTTCCTGATCTGAGGCCGAGCTGTGGTCATTCATCATTTCTTAATGAAACCATTAGGCCTCATGCTGCATTCAGGCACCCATTGTAAATACCAGATGCTGCATTGGTTCATGGAGGTGCAGAAGATCCTGACACTGCTTTGAACTGTAGTAAGAACAAACACTACTTTACTTTTTACCAGCATGGACGCCATTTTTCCTTCAGCTCTAAAGGTTCAAAGGTCGGTCACAACATGTACACCTGAGTTGTACAGAGAATTCCGTCTTTACGACTCGTAAACACGACCTGAGTGAACGCAGTAGCCTCTGAATGTAGCATCAGCTCGCTCAGCTCTCACTCACTCAGCTCTCACTCACTCAGCCGTCACTCACACAGCCGTCACTCACTCAGCTGCTGAGTTTGTTTCAGTCTGGATGAAGTGAAGCTGTTCCCACATTAAAATGACACAAAGAATGAAGCTGAGATCTCAGGTAGCGACTCCAGGTGAGCTGAGAGAAGTACTCAGTCAGGGGACGTTGGGCGTGGCTGCTCCTGATGCTTGGCCTTGTTTTTAAAGCTGGTGGCCTCGGGCTCTTCTTCTTCCCTCTTCCTGATATTTCAAGGCAAACATTCCTGCGTAGCCATAGATGATTGATGACTTTAGGAGTGAACAGGTCTGTGTGAGGAGCAGAACCTGCTGGAGGGAAGAGGCAGAGTGGAGCAACAAGTGATGACTTATTCAGTCACTGTGATCAATTATTCGCCGTAGGTCAGTGAACTTTCGTCTGCAGAGGAAATCCAGCCTGAATGCTTCCTGCTCTGTTGTGAGTTTCTGTGCGGTTCTGTTGGTTTCTTTGTCTCATTCAGGGATCAAAGCCTCTCTTCTAGCCGTCACGCCCTCCATGACATCACCACCTGCTGCTCTGCACCCAGGGGAGTCGTCCACATCAGAGCGCCTCCTGCCGCTTTGAGCCGGGCCGTGAATCTAAAACTCAACAACCGTCCATGAACATGAAGTGGCATTGATTATTTGACAAAGTCGCAAATCCAAAGCAGAAGCAGCTGATGGCTCTGTGGTTCCATGACCTCTGACATGTAAACATGGAGGTCCTGGTGTCCAGATGAGGATGAGTCATGTTTGGTGTTCATGCAGGCGGAGAACATCTGCAGGCATCAGGCCAAGCAGAGGAGAAGAGTAGACTGAGGATTTATGACTTTTCATTAAGTCACTTTGTTATGTGTCATCTTAAACACGAGGGAGCTTCCTCAGCTGCTGCCACAGGCGCCATAGCAACAAAGGAGCAGAGGAGCCGGCCTTCTCTCTTCAGGAGTCCTTTATGAGGAGCGAACCTGGACCTCTGTGGGCTCTGAAGGAGGGCTGAGGCTTCATGAGGGCTGAGGCTGCCTCGCCCTCTAAGATGATGTCAGTTTATGCAGAACCCCCCCCCCCCCCCCCCCCCCTCCTCCCCCCCTCCCCCTCCTCCTCCTCAGTTTGTTTTTTGCTGCATCATCGTTGTTGCAGTGAATTTGACTGCAGCAGCAGGGGGCTGCAGAGTCAGACAGGGAGGAACCTGTGTGTGTGTGTGTGTGTGTGTGTGTGTGTGTGTGTGTGTTGTATCAAAGTTCCTCCGACTTTTATCTGAGGTGCTTCTGTGTTTCCGTCCTTCACACTGTGAGCCTCACCTTGTGTGTGTGTGTGTGTGTGTGTGTGTGTGTGTGTGATAAGCTCTGCTCTGATAGACTTTGACTCTGAGCTGAGGCCTCTGAAGTTTCCTCAGGTGTAATAAAGAGAATGAGAAAACAATGAGATCAAAGATAACAGAGAGAGAAAACAACTTCTGTCCTCGGGTCAGGGAGATCATGGAGCTCCACCTCCATCCCTCTCTCTCTCTCCACCTCCATCCCTCTCTCTCTCTCTCCACCTCCCTCTCTCCACCTCCATCCTCTCTCTCTCTCTCCACCTCCTCTCTCCACCTCCATCCCTCTCTCTCCTCCACCTCCCTCTCTCCACCTCCATCCCTCTCTCTCTCTCAACCTCCATCCCTCTCTCTCTCCACCTCCATCTCTCTCTCCTCTCTCCACCTCCATCCCTCTCTCTCTCTCTCCACCTCCATCCCTCTCTCTCTCCACCTCCATCCCTCTCTCTCTCTCCACCTCCATCTCTCTCTCTCTCCCTCTCCATCTCTCTCTCTCTCCAGCTCCGTCCCTCTCCGCCTCCATGCCTTCCTCAGTCAGGTTGTGATTGATCTCCTTTGTCCTCACATCCCTGGTTTCTCTCTCTCTCTCTCTCTCTCTCTCTCTCTCTCTCTCTGTCTCTCTCTCTCTCTCTCTCTCCAGATGACGCTCGTCTGTTTGGATTCATCCGGATCACGACGGGCGACGCCATGAGCAAACGAGCCAAGTTCACCCTGATCACCTGGATCGGCGAGAACATCAAGGGTCTGCAGCGTGCCAAAGTCAGCACCGACAAGAGGCTGGTCAAAGACATCGTGCAGGTACACCAACGCTCCAACGACTCTGAGCAGGCGGTTTTGCATTGGTGGCTCCTTCCTCTCCGTCTTAAGAGGAAGAACAACCAAGCAGACCAGACTCACCTGTCTGAGTGAACAATCAGGATGTCTGTAGTGTTTCCCTGCAGTGTGTGTGGGAGAAGAGTTCAGGGTCTGAACTTAACCGCGTGTGTGCGTGTGTGTGTGTGTGTGTGTGTGTGTGTTTACGCAGCGTCATCGTATCAAAACACACACACACACACACACACACACACACACACTGCATGAGATCTCCCAGCCTGAAGTCTCTGCTGCCCTTTGCTGTTTTCACATCTGTGTTCTGGTTCTGCAGAATTTTGCCAAGGAGTTCACGGCCAGCGACCTGAAGGAACTGGACGAAGATTACATCCGCGAAGAGCTGAAGAAGGCGGGCGGAGCGAACTACGACGCCCAGACCGAGTAGAGCCGTGGCCAACCGGAAGGGGCGGGGCAGGGTGGGGCGGGGCTTAGGGGGAGGGGGGTTTGGGGGCGGGGCTGCTACCTGTTAGTGAGAAGGGGGGGCGGGGGGGAGGAAGCACGGGTGGACACATCTCCAATAAACAGAAACACACACACACACACACACACACACACACACACACACACACACAGGGGCTTCCTCTCCTCCCTGCTGCCCGCTCACAGCAGGTCATGGTTGGTTATCTTATCTGTGCTGTGCATCGTCATCTCACACTCATCCTCATCTCAGCTGGGCCGCAGTAAAGCTAGAGCGCCGCGGCTCAGTCGTCCTGCACGACGCCACAGAGTCCAGAGCCACGAGAGGACACGAGAGGACGGAACAACCAAAGGGTTTCACTGCAAAATGAAAGGTGAGACTGTAAACACGAGTCCAAGTCCACCAGGTTTCATTTTGAAGTGAAACTCTTCACCTCAGAGCAGGACATGCTCTTAGTCATGATACACTGGACCTCCAGGAGTCCAGCACCTCCATGTTCAGAGCCTCCTGCTGATGGTCGGCCTCCTGCGTCACACCGCACACATTCATCACCGCCTCTCCATCTCTGCCTGTGCAGCTGTGTTTTGGGTTCTGTTTGGTCTGCAGCTAGCAGCTAGCATGCACTGTACAAATTTGTTTTGCACGGCGAAGGGACTGAAATCGTCCGACTGTTTACTTTCTCCAGCCTCTTAGCGACTGGAGAAAATATGCTGCACCATTAATTACAAAAAAAAAAAGCACACGGCCGTCCGTCTGTGGACAAGAAAGGTCAAGGAAACAGACAAGTTAGGCTGCTGCACAGATTTAAGAGTCGAATCAACAAAGTAACCCTTCATCCTCTGCCCTGGACAGCACTCTGAGTGTGTGTGTGTGTGTGTGTGTGTGAGAGAGAGAAAGAGAGAGAGGGGGGAGAGAGAGAGATCAGAATGTGTGTGAGATTAGATCCAAACTTCAAAATAAAGTGAATAATCATCTGAGTGTCTTTACTTTGCTCAGTTATTGATCACTGATCACTAAATTGACACCGGAGAAGCAGATGAAGTGAGATCCACTGATCTCTGGTTCCTCTCCTGATGGGAGGAGCAGCGGGGAGCGTTGGCGTCGTCGTGAACCAACCAGGCGACTCCGGCCTCTCACACCGACCATCAGCGGAGACTTTGAAAATGGAGGCGTTGACTTCTGGTGTCCCAATCTCACGCTCTGCTACTTAAAGGGTATCCATGCATACTGTAACCTACTGTGTTTGACTGCCTTAATCTCCCATGGAGAGAGGGGCATCATGGGAGCTTGTGGACACTACACTGTGATTGGTTACCCTCCAGGTGGGCGTGGCACCGATCGACCCGCGACTCACCGTCCAGTGGACCGGGCCGATCGGCCCAGACCCGGGAGGAACCATTTCTCGGCTGTAGCATATTTTGGTTTGGTTCGACCCCCCTCCTCCCAAAATAGGAATGTTTCATTTCTTATAAACAATTTTGTTTGTTTTTTTGAGATAAATGTTATTTTCTCTGAAGAGTTTAAAAATTTGATTTTATTATTGAGACCATTGTTATCTTGGACGGAAGAAGAGATTTTCAAACAAAAGAATGGAAAAGAAACTGAATGGGCAGAAAAGAAATCATTCTAAAATAAACATTGATGTTTTCTTATTCAAATGTTTTGTCAAAGTCTGGTTTGTGTCACTGATGACATCATGGGGGGTTCTTACTGCTCTGAGGCGTCTGAGGGTTCTCCTCCTCTCCTGTCTCTCCCGTCCTCTCCTCTCTTCTCTCCTCCTCTCCTCTCCTCTCCTCTCCTCTCCTCTCCTCTTTCTTCTCTTCTCTTCTCTTCTTCTCTTCTCTTCTCTTCTCTTCTCTTCTCTTCTCTTCTCTCCTCTCCTCTCCTCTCTGTTTGGAATCAAGCGGTCAGTTACTCTCAGGATCGACGGTCTAGAAAGAGAGAGAGAATGAAGACAGACATATGTGAGAAAATGCAAACGATGTGCTTATTGAGCATTTAACTCATCAATCAATCACAACTGAGTTCCTGAAAGAAAAGAAAGCAAACTAATATTATATTACAAATAGTCACAAAGGTGTGACTTGTGTGTGCGTCTCCTGCTGCTGTGTGTGTGTGTTGGGAGTGTGTGATGAGGTAATGGGGGCCTTTGGGGACTTGAGTGGTTTCAAGGTTTACACAGCAACCGTCTCCGGGAGCTTAGGGGACTCCCAGTGGTTTCCGTGGTCACCATTATTGTCACTCTCAGCCAATCAGCAGCAGGGGGACGGGGGATTGTTGGGCGTAATATTGTGTATTGTTGTGGTTGTGCAGCTTCCATTGGTGCCCTGATCCCCCCCCCCCCCCCCCCCCCTCTCTCTCTCTGATTGGCTCCCTGTTGGTTTGCAGCCTGATGGCATTCCTGCCTTTTATCCCAGCCAGACTCCAGAGGAGAGAGAGACTGCATGTAATCACACTGAATAATGTGTGGAGGTGCTGCTGCTCTTTATGAGTCAACCGCCCCCTGGGGGGTCACGGCTCAGACCCAGAGACCACCAGGGCCCAAGTCCACATGTGTGAGGGGGGTAGTCATCATGGAGCGGGAAGCTCCAGGACGGATTAATGGATGAGTCAGCTGCTGATCAAACATGACCTCGGGCAGGAGTGTGTGTGTGTGTGTGTGTGTGTGTGTGTGGTTGATGAGGGACCTAATAGTAGGTTACATAATGACAGATCTGTGGCATCACTTACTGCAGCTGTAAGGAGTGAGTAGTCAAGGATGAAGATGTAGCTCAAGTTTCAGTGTATACTGTGTGTGTGTGTGTGGGGGGGGTGCATGTGTGTCTTTGTGTGTTGGAATGATGTGTTGTGTGTTGTGTTACGTTTCATACACACAACATTTCTTCTTCTGCCAAGGACAGAATTTTTTAACCCCTAACAGTTCCATGTAGAGGTGTTGAGTCTTTCCTGGTAGAGTTGGAGGCGGAGAGAGAGCAGCTAGAGTTTAGACTTCTACAGTTCACATTTAGATCTTAGATCATTAGATCATCTGTAGATCTTAGATCATTAGATCATCTGTAGATCTTAGATCATTAGATCATCTGTAGATCTTAAAGATCCTCAGCCTGACCGCTCCTTACACCCAGACCAAAAGGGGGCTGTAGGACCTGTAGGAGGGTCCAGAGCAGATCCACACTGGGATCCTTCCTGCATTCCTCTCCACGCCTCAGCAGCAGCATAGTTCACAGCCTAC
>NW_027467138.1:0-50000 GCF_046128005.1 Genypterus blacodes | reverse complement strand
GAAGACAGCAGAGCTTCATGTAATGTAAGGTCACGAAGTCCCGTACCATGTGACTAATGTTACTTAAACACAGCGCTGAGTCTGATCGTGTGTAAGGTTGTACAGTGCTGAGTCATCCTGAGTGAGTGAGGAAGCAGCAGAGCTTCAGCTTCAGCTTCAGGCCCGTTTCTGCTCCTGAGTGTCACATGTCTGTCACTCTATCAGACTCTGCTCCACTTACTCTCATCTGAATGTTTTACCTCCAGGCAGCTCGTCTCTCCGCTCTGCTCCTCCCCCTCCTCCTCCTCCTCCTCCTCCTCCTCTCTTTAGTCCTGCCTGTTCTCCTCTCTCCATTCTATAGATCTGTCTCTATTCATCCCTCAGAGAATCTGCTCCATATGTAATGGTGCTATAACTCTGAGCTCTGCATGGATCAGCGGCGCCGAGTTAAAGAGTTCTTCATTTATTAAAGTGTCTCCATTCATGCTGAAGCGCCCACGTCACAGTGAAAGGTCAAGCTGCGTCTGTGAGAGGAGGACAGAGAGGACGGACACGCTGACTTCCTCCCTGACCCGTGACTGTAACATCACTCTACATCAAACTGGGCCGACTCCTCTCTCTGTGAGCTCCAGACCTGTGTGACCATAGACATGTAGAAGATAAAACATGTCAAACCTGTCCCAACAGGAACCAACCAAAGAAGACCCCCCCCTGTCATATTGATCTAATCAATCTGACATGAGTGACAGAGTCTCACTCATGTTCCGCCGGACCTCGGCTCTGTCCTCACTCAGCAAAACACAGGAGCGTCAAATAAAGTGATGCAGACACACGGAGCCAGTGACGTGTAGACATGTCTCCATCAGCCTCAGCCACCCAGAGCAGAATGAGGAAGCTGTCATTCACTGTGACTGACAGACACACACACACACACACACACAGACACACACACGTCACACAGAGTCAAGTATGTGTTTAACTCTTTTTGATTAACAAATCTGCGGTCACATCTATACAAACATTTCCTTAAACCTTACTCTATGGAAATGAACTCATTTCCATAAAAGGTTCAATCTATTATTGTCAACAATGGTTTTCCACCCTAGTGTCCAGAAGTCTCTATGTTTGAATAAAAAACCTCCATTAGCTGAGGATGATGAGCTGTCACGCTCCAGTGGCTGTGGTCAAGCTTCCTTTTTGATAAAGCAGAGAGACTCTACACCTCTACACCTCTGTACCTCTATACCTCTGTTCCTCTACACCTCTACGCCTCTACGCCTCTACGCCTCTACGCCTCTACACCTCTGTACCTCTACACCTCTACGCCTCTACGCCTCTACGCCTCTACGCCTCTACACCTCTGTACCTCTACACCTCTACGCCTCTACGCCTCTACACCTCTGTACCTCTACACCTCTACACCTCTACACCTCTACACCTCTGTACCTCTATACCTCTGTACCTCTACACCTCTACACCTCTGTACCTCTACACCTCTACACCTCTATACCTCTGTTCCTCTACACCTCTACGCCTCTATACCTCTGTTCCTCTACACCTCTGTACCTCTACGCCTCTACGCCTCTACGCCTCTACGCCTCTACACCTCTGTACCTCTACACCTCTACGCCTCTACGCCTCTACACCTCTGTACCTCTACACCTCTACACCTCTACACCTCTACACCTCTGTACCTCTATACCTCTGTACCTCTACACCTCTACACCTCTGTACCTCTACACCTCTACACCTCTATACCTCTGTACCTCTACACCTCTACACCTCTATACCTCTGTTCCTCTACACCTCTACGCCTCTACGCCTCTACACCTCTACACCTCTACGCCTCTACACCTCTACACCTCTGTACCTCTACACCTCAGGCCTCACTTAGCAGCTTTGGATGAATCAGCACATACAATCATCAACCATTGTGTAATGACTGTAAACACTGTAAGCAGCAGCTCAATCAGAACAGATTCACTTCCTCATTGTTTTCCCTGCATCAGTTCTTCTTCACACGCTGGTCTTTGTAGACACGTAGTCAGCGCATGAAGAAAGACGGAGTTAACAAATTGTGCTGATTATCAGCGTTGTGACACCGACTGAGCCTGATTGGAGGGATCCTGGTTTAGTCAAGCCAGCTTCAGCAGCTGAGCTCTGTGCAGCTTCCTTTGTCCTGAAGCCTCCAGAGGCTGCAGCCAATAAGGAAGAACAAAGAAGAAGTACAAAGCATACAAATACTCAGAGTTTGTACAGGAGGAACAACTACACAACCTGGTGTCACGTGATGGCAACCGACAAATCACCGTCCCCGTAAACGGACAACAGGTGGGAAGAAACAACGCTCAGGTGTCAAGCAGCTACGTGGAATAAAACAGCTGGGAAGTGGGAGTAACTGGAAAAGCTACAGTGCTGGAAAGATGAGTTTACCTGCTGCCTGCAGCGTTTGTGGTTCACATATGACGTCTAACAAGCTTCTTCATTAGTTGTGGTTTTGTTTACTGTGAGTTGTAGCTACACACACACACACACACACACACACGCACACACACACACACACACACACACTGAGCATCTATGACCCAAACAGCCACATTTGGGCTCAGGGATGTTTCAGATCTTTATTTAGATGTTTGTTAATCTAACCTGTGCTCTTGTCAGGCTGCAGACTTGGACACATGAACATCTGGCCTGTGGGTCATCATGAGACTGAGACACACTCAGGCTATCAGAATGTGTGTGTGGTGGGTGTTTTCTCTTCTTCTTCTTTTTACCTCCCCGTAGTGCTACGTTGGTTCACTTCCTGTGCAGCGGCTCAGCAGCAGCCTATTACCATATAGGGATGTGACTGTGAGCCAGCTGATAGGAAGAGAAAGAAGAAGTAGAGACTCTCAGGTCTCAACTTGTAGCTGAATCAGTGAGAAGCAGATAGTCATCAAACTGCAGTTTGATTGGAACATGTAGGTACACACTCAGAATGTCTGAGAACAGTGTGTATCTGTGTGTGTCTGTGTGTGTCACTGTGTGTATCTGTGTGTATCTGCTCGTTCTGTCCGTACCTGTGTGGAACAGTAATGAGGCCAAGTGGAGACCAAACTAATCTGACAGGCCTGTGGGATCGGCCTGCTCTCCTCTCCTCTCCTCTCCTCTCCTCTCCTCTCCTCTCCTCTGATGTCTGCACTCCTTACACACTTTACTGCTGAAGACTCTTTTAGTAAGATGTTCAATCCAATGCACAGTAAACTTATTTCACCTCATTTGTTTGGCCCAAGAGGAACAATCATGTCCCAAGTCCCAACGAGTCTCTGTTCAGACATGTTTACAAGTCCCTGCATCTCAGGTTTACTTCCTGTGTAATATTCAGGGTTTCTTAGGTCAAATCAGCCAGGGGGCAAATAACACAACCCTGCTAATTCCCACCAGTCATTATAGTTGTTGTTCTCATCTAACTCAATTGCCTGTAGGAGTGAGTGTGAGCGTGTGTGTGTGTGTGTGTGTGTGTGTGTGTGTGTGTGTGTGTGCGTGTGTGTGTGTGCGTGTCCAGGGTGAAGCCTCTCTTGCAGACAGAGACAGTGTGCAGGTACTCATTTGGCTTTTACCCAAAGTGATGTACCTGTGATATTTAAATCCAACCCAAGTCAGGATCAGGTCAGGAATTGGAGTGCCAGAGAAGAAGTCTTCATGCTCTGTTTACAGAGACAAGGTCGCGACCATAAGCACAGCCTGAATGATGATTAGTGCTCAAAAATGAGAAGAAAAACATAAAGTTCGATCCATTTGAAGTAATTATGTAGTGAAGCCTCCTGGTGAAGCTTCTATGGTTCAGTTGTGGAAACGGCCAATATGTTTGTCACGTCACACAAACCCACAGATGAAGGTACAGAGTTTGATTTTTTGCCTTTGGTTCATCTGAAGTTACAACGTCTGCTCTCTGATTCATGAATATCCTGTTTACTTCAAGTGGGCTGACGCGTCCACGTCACCCTTAGATGGAGCCGAGCAGGAGTGGGCGCAAGAGAGACTTCATTACAATGCAACACGCCCAGCTCAGAGCACACACACACACACGCACGCACGCACGCACGCGCACACACACTCGCACACACACACACACAGAGTAAGTATCATGCCCTTAAAAGGCGTTTTTCACTGCCTGCTCTTTCTGCAAAGGCAGCCACCCCCCTCCTGTTGCTCTCTGGCGCACTCCTGTGGTGAAGCTCGGGACAGCACCCAGCGGCAGGTGCATCAGTCTCGTGTTGTTCAAATTATTAAAGAATCGTGACAACCGAGTGATTGTCTATACTTAAACAATAAGGTGGGTAAGAAAAGATGGCAGTAGAAAGTAAAGATAAGCTTAGGTATCATCAAAGTATAATTCAGAGATGTAATCGATTAAAGAACAACACTGTGCAACAGAAATATAACAACATGTAAACTCGAATTAAGGGTTTAAATACATCTGGTTTGCTTTACTACGCATCGGTTCTATAACTTGTTTTTACATCGCAAAGGGTAGAGCTGAACCGAACCGAACCGAGCAGAGTGGAATAGAGGGAAGTTCTTGAACGCACCCTAACTGAGGACGGTAAACTCTCTGTCCCGCCCTCAGCAGCATCGTCCAATCACCGCGGGGCGCGTGAGCATTCAGCTCATTTCATTGGTTGTTGTCTTATTCTCCTCGGAGATGCAGGATGTTGTCATTCTAGCGGCTACATGATGTGAAGCGCTGCTGTGGCTCTTTTCACAGGTTAGTATTGTACAAATGTGTCCGAACCACTGTCAAATAAAACAACTTTGTCACGGCGAAGATTTGTTCTGTGTTTCATCAGGCCAGTAAACTGCCATTAAACGTTTGGGCCATTTTAAAGACCTGATCCTTGCTAAGTAGCTAATGCTACCCAGGGTTCCGGATGTAAACAGTGGAGACTAAAGGGCCTTAAATGCACCACAGAGAGTCTGAGCTGCACAGACTCAGAGTGTAATTGTCCCCTGATCATGTTACTCCTTTGTAATAATGGAACATCTCCCCTAACCTGTTTGATGCTCAGGCTCCTTCTCCCATCGACAGCTTGTGTGTTCGTGTGTAACCATGGGCAACACTGAGAGTGTGGTGGTGCAGAAGCGTCTGGCCCGCTTCCGTCCTGACGAGCGTCCGGTGGTGGAGGGCGTGTTTGACCGGCTCCAGGCCCAGGGGACGACAGCAGGGACACGTCTGACTGTGGAGACGCTCCAGGTGTGACCTCTGACCTCTGTCTGTGACAAACGACCCGTATGATCAGAATAACACCAGAACCATCCTCATGTCATGTGACACTTTGCCTGAATACAAATGTATACAAAGGAGCTTTTGCCAATGAACTCTCCTCTCAGTGGGAGCCTCGAGGCCAGGATGTAACCTAGCTCCTTCTCACCTAGGCGTCTCTGGGCGGCGTGGCCTCAGACGATCTGGTGAGGAGGCTCTACCAGGCCATGTGTAGTACGGACCCTGGCCTGGGAGCAGCCTCCTCTGCTGGGGCCGGAGTGGGTCGAGAGCAGCTGCTGGTCTTCCTTGCCGACACCCTGCGAGGCACGGCGGAGGAACGGGCTCCTCTGGTTCTGGCCATGTCCCAGCGTGGAGCGGGGGGGGCTCAGGCCGTCACGTGTGAGCAGGTGGCAGAGGTGAGGAGGTCATACATCAGGAACCGCCTACTGCTTAGAGAGAAGCGACCCCATGATGAAACCTCTCATCTTGCCCTTCACAGTTCCTCCAGGACCTGATCTCTGCTGTGGTTCAGATTCTGGTCCACAGAGGGCGTCTGCAGGGATGGGAGCCGGACAGGATGGGCGACGGTTCCCTCGGTGTCAAACTCCTGGCAGAGCAGATGTGTTCTGAACTCAAACCTTCAGGTGAGTGGGGGTCTGAACCTCTCCTTCCTTCTGCTAACTCACAGTAAAGTCCAGTGTCCCTGCCTCAGACCAGGGGGGCTGTGATGTTCCCTGCCTGGAGGACTGGATCTTCAGGGTGTCCCAGGTGTCTCTGTACCTGGAGATGCTGGTGGCCGAGGGCCTGAACGTGACCCTGAGCTGCCGGCCGGCCCCCACGCTGCTGCCCCCCTGCAGGGAGACGCCGTGGAAGGAGATGAAGAGTCTGCTGGACCTGCCCACCCTCATGTTCCTGGCTCCACAGGCAAGCCTGCAAATACCACAAACACCACTGCAGTACCATGTGTGAACCCTGACCCTGACCCTGACCCTGACATGATGCAGAGCGCCTGTTATCTCACTCTAACCCGTCTGAACACGATCATATGAAATGTTCACTGACCTGCTCCTCTTCCTCGTCCTTCTTTCCTCCCCCTGACTCTGTTGGCGCTCCAGTTGCCAGATAGCCACAGCGCCCCCTGGAGGCTGGTGTTTTCCACGCGGCTGCACGGTGAGAGCTTCTCCAGGATGGTGGCGGGCCTCATCAGGCGCGGCCCCACCCTGCTGCTCATCAGGGACACTAAGGGTCACGTCTTTGGAGGCTTCGCTTCCCACGCCTGGGAGATCAAACCTCAGTTCCAGGGTGAGTCACACACGACGTCCAGGCCTCAGTGGAGACGCCTGCTGGCCATCAGCTGCATTACTGCTCGAACACAGAGACAACAATCAGCTACAATCATCTGTGTGCTGATAAAACAAGCAGACGCTGGTGTTTATGTTATATTATTATATATGTTTATATATGATGTACAGCTGTGATGAAACGCTGCTCCAACATGAAACCCAGCCTGCATGATGTCATAATAAAGACAAGAGAACACATTGAGGAAGTTATACTGCTCAGATCTGATCACCATTTGTATATGCTCTGTGTGTGTGTGTGTGTGTGTGTGTGTGTGTGTGTGTGTGTGTGTGTGTGTGTGTGTGTGTGTGTGTGTGTGTGTGTGTGTGTGTGTGTGCGTGCAGGGGACTCCAGATGCTTCCTGTTCACTGTGTTCCCTAAGCTGAGAGTTTATACAGCGACAGGATACAACCAACACTTCATGTACCTGAACCAGAACCAGCAGACCATGCCCAACGGACTGGTGAGCCTGAAGCAGCTCTTTGACACGCAGACGTCCTGTCGCTTGTGGAGCACAGAAGTCTTCATTTGCAAAGGCGGATGCAGGTTTCTCATCAAAGTCAGGTTCTTCTTCTGCACTCCAGCTGGAGGCGGAGAGAGAAGCAGCAGAGATGAAGACATGTTGTGCTCTTCCTCAGGGTTTGGGAGGTCAGCACGGATACTTCGGCCTGTGGCTCGACTGTGATTTTGGCCGCGGCCACAGCCGAGCGCGGCCCAAGTGCACCACCTACGGAAGCCCTCAGCTCTCTGGAGACGAAGACTTCGCCCTGGACTCTGTGGAGGTGTGGGCGGTCGGGAAGCCGCCTGAAGAGGTCAGAGGAGTTTATCAGTCCATCAACACACACACACACACACACACACACACACACACACACACACACACACACACACACACACACACAGGGGGACACAGCCTGGAGGGGCAGGGACACGGGTCCATACGTCCGTCCAGCAGTCCTTCATCTGATCTCCAGCATGTTTCAGCTTCATGTCGTCGCTCAGCTGTTTGCTTCAGGGAGTTTGTGTTTGTGTTTCAGGGCGAGGAGGGTCAGGGTAAGAAGAGCGTCCTGGACGCTGACCTGGAGGTCCAGGCCATAATGGAGATGACAGGAAGGACTCGGCACAGCCAGGGCCTCAGGGAGCCTGAGGAAGACGAAGAGGAGTGACAGGCTGCAAGAAAATCCATCAGGCCTCCTGAAGGCCCCCTTGCCCCCCCCGATACTGACTAACATCTGGATTACAGTCACATCAAACAACTTCATAATACTCGAGGGAATCCTATGGCAACTCTTCATCAATCAATACCTTCAGTTAACGGGCCATAGTTCCCTGGACTCTCAGGTTTTCATCTTTCCACACAGACTCTAAGCATGAACACGCCTGAGTGAACGATGTCATCAGGAGCGGTGAGGGGTTCAGTGTCCTGCTCAACAGCACTTCAGCACAGGAACCTTCTTATTCCCAGACGCTCCACGACCCTGAGCCCAAACAGACTCGTTCCAAAGAGCAATACAAATAAAGTTAGTGTAATAAAATAAATATAAATATAAATCAAATCCAGTCTGTTTGAAGTTCTTTGTGTTTGTCTTCCTGCATGTAACACAACACATGGAGTTGATTTGTGCCATAAGTATGTAGAGGTTATTAAAGATCTGCTGGATGTAGAGCCTCACCACAGAGCGGTGGAGTCATGCCGCTCTGCCAGCCAGAAACGACCCACAGGATGAACACACGTATGTACAGACGGTCATACGGTGCAAAGCAAGACGGAGCTCAGAGCAGCTGGGAAGGAACCTGAAGATGCTGATGTGCAGTGACTGTGTGTTGCATTATTGATTACTGATCATGAACCTTGACAGTTTAGGAAACCAGACAGTTAAATATTCTTTGGCAAAAAATAGCAAAGAGTGGAGCCGGTGATCGTTTCCCTCTTTGCTCTCTTCTGAGAAATGTTAATATTCCTGTGGAGATGACAGAGCAGGTGTTCCAGAGTGTGTGTGTGTGTGTGTGTGTGTGCAAACATCCCCTCTGCTATGGAAATGACTGAGGCAAGTAAAATATGCAAATGTCTTCTGTCCCCACACAGCAGAGCTCAGTTACATAAAGAGACGGAGGAAACATGGCAACGCTTCTCCTGTATGGAAATCCTGTCATGCTTTTATTAGCCGAGATGTGAATGTTTAGTTTCTGACCCCATGATGCTTCATCCTCTCATGTTTGATATGATTCCTCTGCAGGAACATCCATCCTCTTCTATGACATCAGAATCCATGTGTGACCCAAACCTAAAGCTCTCCACTCATGAACAGAGACTTTCTTCTTCTCTACATACGCCCGAGTGTCAGGGACGTTTAGTGAATGAAGTCTCACTATTTAGAGAAAATGTGAGCTGTGGTCATCTGAGCAAACAGTGGGCGGAGTGTTGCCCTGTCTGTCAAAGGGAAGCTGGCTTTGATGACCCTGTCCTCACCAAAGCTCCATTCACTTTACAACAACTTTATTCTTCTCAAAACATTTATGCTAAGTTTCTACTTTTGAAATGTCTCTCTTTGTAGTTTTTCTTCATCATGGCCCAACGCTGTCTTTCCTGGACAACTGGGTGTCCTCCGACCCTCCTTTGAGCCCCAGGGTTGACCCGCTGACCCCAGCCGCTGCACTCAGGACAGAAACCAAGCAAGTTTCATATTTCAACTCTTACATGCTGATCTGTGTCAAGTATGTAGGACACACACACACACACACACACACACACACACACACGTCTCCCTTCATGTGGGACCTTTGCATAGATACCGTCCTTGCTTCCGGATCGCGCGTGCTTGTGAGTGTGTGTGTGAGTGTGAGTGTGAGTGTGCGTGTGAATGTATGTGTGCGTTTCTAACTCGCACACACACACTGACACACAGTGAACTTTTACTTCCTCGTACACGCAGATAGAGGAACTGACCGTTTTGCGGCTGCTCTTCTTGTCAACATCCTGCGCGGCTCCATTTCAGAACCAACACACAACGATGCGATAGAACCCATCGGGGAGTTCGCACGGCCCAGAAGAACCGAACGCAACCTTCAGGTGAGTGGAGTTGATTTGTAACTTTAGTGCCTCTGGAGACGCGAGAGGAGCAAAGCTTCAGAGACTGGAGGGGAAATCCGCTGCTCGCTGCTGCAGCCTATCAGCCGGCCTGCAGACGAGTGTGTGTGTGTGTGTGTGTGTCTGAGTGTGTGTACACGATCACACCCTCTGTAACAGCAGTGTAAGCAGTGTAAAGTGCTTTAGTTAAAGTACTTTTGTGACAACAGAAGTCATGCGATCTTTCAGTGAAGTGTTGAAGTCTGCGTCTCTGCGCTGTAAAGTGAAGATGTGCAGCATCAGTGTGTCTCGTCTGTGTCTCAGAGATGTGTGTCAATCCATCATAAATTCAAACTAAATCACCAACATGTGAGGGTTTGTGAGTGTGTTATGTTACCGGGACAACCGCCTCGGATGAAACATGTTTGAGTTTGGAATGAAAGTTTAGATCAAATACTGAACAAGTCCATTCCCTCTACCTGGGTTTGGTGTTTCAACGTGTTTGCCTGATCAGGAGGTTATTGGTTCTGTTCTGTCTCTTAGCTGGATTTCTGCCAAGGTTCTGAACGGTGGTGTTGGTCCACATCCTGGGAGGGATGCATTTACACATTTAAAGAAATAAGGCACTAATGTAATTGAAAACTAAATCAGGTTTACACGTAAAAAGAAAATCCTCATCCTACAACTAAAGCAATAGAATCCTACTATGATGACTGTTCTAGTCCCTGATGGTCTTGGGTTTGAGCTCCATTCTGAAGTTTGGGCTCATAAGACCAAGCCAATCTTTGTGGAGGCTTGTTCAGGCCTGGTGGAGGTATAAACGTCTGAGTCCGAGTACTCAACACAGGAAACGTAGATTCAAATAGATGACAGGGATTTTTCTTCTTCTCTTCTCTTGAAGTGGCTGTCTGTGTGTGTGTTTGGCACAGCATGATGCACGTTACGTGTTGTGTAGTGTGTGTGTTGTACACTGTGATGTGTTAGTGTGCCTTTTCTCACAGTTTTCTGTAGGTTTGGTTCAGTCTGGGTCCTCAGACGGGGCTCAAGTTAAAGGATAGGATCAGAAAGGACTTCCTCTGAAGAGAAACTATAACTTATATATAACTATAACCAACATACAACTTTTAGACACCAACAGTGTGTTTATGTTTCAATTTCACTTTTTCTATTTATAAGCTTTAGTCAGCAGGGATGTTGCATATTAATAAAAGCACAATAGGAAGAAGCATAGAGTTAGTGAGAAGACTAATGTCATCTCAAAATAAGATAAAGAAGAATGGTATCTACAGCATTTACAACATTTAACCCTAACCTTAACCCGCTCACTAGAATCTGAGCACACAAAGCAGATATGAGACAAAGCAAAGACACATAGATCAAAGATGTCAGAGCGTACAAACAGCAGAGTGCATTAAAATTCATTCAAATGTTGTCCAAAGTTCAAATTCCGTTCAACAGTCAACTGGATCTGTGTTCAGCCGTTCGGCGTGGCTTCAACATGCAAAACTCAGCTGCCTGTGTACTGTCACAATACATCGCCATGACTCCACTGACCCCCCCCGCCGCCCCCCTCACACACACACACCTACAAAAAACATCTCATAAAAAAAACATATACATATCATATATATATAAATATGCACCATATAGAATGTTAGACATATGTGCTGGAGAGTTATTGTGAACTAGTGGTAATAACTCTAATGCAGGACAGACAGGTGGGTCATGAACAATCTCTACACCAACATGGCAACGCGGTACACTCTGTTAATGTTGACCAATCTCTCTCTTCAACAACAACAAAAGCAGGAACAACATTTATCTTGAGGCAAGGGTGAGCAACTTAAACACTGTACTGTATTTTGAGTGTCCATGGGCACAAAGTCTGCTCATTTGTTGTTACAAAGCATTGTATGTAACTCCAAAGGTATAGGTTACAGATAGGTATGCAAGCATGGCATGTTGGTAAGTCTGTGTTTGTAACTGGGGGACTGCCTGTACTCCCCAAAACAACATGAAGTCTGATGCAGTATTTGTAGCTTTACACCGCTCGCTGAATGAGCATGTTTGTGGTTCCACAGCAGCAGACATGGCTGGCTGGGCGACACAGGGGGAGATGACAGAGTATAAGAAGAGTCTGATCAAACGGGACATGGAGATGGGCGTGGTCATGACAGTGTTCCGACAGAAGGCCGAGCGGCTCACCGTCAGGATCATCATGGAGACCCAGCAGGTGGCGTGGATGCGCACTGCAGACAAGACCGACGGTGTCTGTGAGTCTAATCCTGACACTTACAGCTGAGGTTTAGTTCAATGTCAATCTGAAACTATCCATTCTCATGTTCCATACTTCACACTTCATACATCTGTGTTTCAGTGGATCTGTTTGAGATCAGAGAAGTTCGTCCTGGAAGGAACTCCAAAGACTTTGAGCGTTTCAGAGATGGGAAGGACAAACACGATGAGAACACCTGTTTCACAATCTTCTACGGCTCTCTGTTTGTTCTGAACACCCTCAGTCTTGGAGGTGAGCTGCAACGCCAGAGTCTACACAACTTCTGTTTTGATTTGAAGTGGTCCATAACTGAACTCCTTGAGGAGCATAGTTGTAAACAGCTGCATTGGAGGATCTGAGCGACGGTGAAGGCACATAAGATAGGAGAGATTCTGCAGTGTAGACTTCTGCTGGAATATTTACCAGTAAAACCACTTTAATGATTGGCTTCTGAATGATAGTGATGAGTGGACTTCTGCTCGGACTGGAGTGATGTGCTCTCTCTTAAGTCTGAAGTCCTGCACCAATTTAATGATCAACTGCTGCATTTGCTCTATAATTGTTTCTCTAATTGTAGTGGTGGAGGGAGGTCATGATGTAGATTACACATGCAAACAACCGGCACAAATGTGCAGCTGAGAGAGAGAGAGAGAGAGAGAGAGAGAGAGAGAGAGACCATTGTTATTTGGTTTGTTCATATCTGGAAACCTAGAGCTGTTAGCAGCTGTTATACTAGCCTCACTTCTCCCTCCACCGATCAGGTAAACATGACCGTCTTAACTCCTCTGTGAGTGTGCCGTGAATCCAGTCCGGACCCAAGGTCGTCACGCTGCTTAATAATATCGCTGCCTTTTTCTCCAGCTGATTCTGTGGACGATATGGAGAAATGGCTGACAGGACTGGAACTGCTGAGACAAGAGACACTGGCAGCTCCAACTCCAGTGATTATAGAAAGGTAGACACACTCTCCATCACACAAACACACACACACACACACACACACACACACACACACACATTCATGATAAAGACTAATCATTGAACCCTAACCCTCTTTATGTGTTTTTCCCTCCAGCTGGTTAAGGAAGCAAATGTATTCGATCAACCAGACCAAAAAGAACAGGTGCTGTATTCATCCTTAATTGTTTTTCGCCTTTCATTTATACCAGCAAATGCCTTAAAACATAGATCAAAGACGCTGTGTCATATACATTTCCTTGCCCTTGCTGCTGAAAGAAAGTGCTGACTTAATATCTGCACTCAAGGAGCGGGAGACACAAAGACCAGACAGACACACTGAGCGCCCCCCCCTCCCCCTCCCCCATAGCCACTCCATTTGTTGGGCCCAGAATTAATCAATCAACCCTCACAATCATCGTTTCTCATGTCCAATAAAAACACACTGTATCGCTCAAAGTAGGAACCTTTCCAGTGTCCTCTCTGCTTTGTCTTCCTCAGCATCTCCCTGAAGGAAATGAAGGTTCTGCTTCCACAGCTCAACTACAAAGCCACCAGCACTCGAGCCCTCAAAGACAAATTCCAGGTACACCCCCTTTGTCTACTCCCCATAAATCCTTCACAGAAAGGAACACAGAGGGGTGGGAGGGTGGGGGCCCATGTGTCCTGGGGGGCTGTGAGGTATATTGGATGGAATTCATAGGATTCTGCCAATACTGTTGTCCTGTTGTTTGTCCCGGTACTTGCTGATCTACTTATCAATTTATACTCTTAATGGTAGCATAACCAAAGTTGTAATGTGCCTGTTAACGCACCAAATGAGTCATAATATTTGTCCACCTTACCAGGCCCTTCCAGATGGCTAAATACAATCCATAATTTGTGAGAAGCTTCCAGCTTAGTCCAACTTTCCACTTTGGCCCCTTGCCTTATTTAAGTAAAGTGGTACTTATGTGTACCGGTTGTCTCCATTCAAGTAATTTTCAACTGATTTATCATCTAGTTTTCTGTCTGTGTCTCCAGAGTTCTACATCTGTTCTTACACTTTCTTTTCACAGGAAGTAGGAGCAAAGAAAGACCACCTGGACTTTGAGCAGTTTCACAAATTCTACAACCTTATAATGTTTGAACAGAACGATGTGAGTCGATTGATCACATGGAAGTAAAGATCAATTCTATAACAAATCTGTCCCACCTTCCCCCAATTTAACCTTGTGATATTTTTTAAAATTCAGATCCTTGATGAGTTCAAAAAGGAATCATGTGCATTCATTTTGGGGTGAGCGCTTCTGTTTTTGATATCTGATCATTCGGTTGATCGTCCCATTAACAGACTTCATCTTGACAGTCACATGTGTAAATAAGAAAGCATGTTGCAAGAGAACCCAGAGAGGTATTATGTAGTGTGTATGTTAGTGGTGTGACCATGTGTTTGCACTCTTCCACCCTGCAGCAATACAGATAAATCTGATGCCTCGGCTGTTCTGCTCCACGACTTCCAAAGATTTCTGCTCCTCACGCAAAAGGTAACAGAAGACTTGACTTAAATTAAGGTCAAGAAGAATCCATCATTGGAATGTCCTTTCTGATTTGAATGTCCAGTCTTTCCTGTTCTCACCTTTCATCTCTCCCCATCACTCTTTTCTTTAGGAGTCCTGGGCTAATGATCTGAACCAGGTCAGAGAGTTGATGACCACCTTCATCGACGACACCATGAGAAAGACCAACGACCCTGAGTTCACTGTCAGCGAGGTACTTTGCTCTCTGCCTTCACAAATGTAACAAAGAAGCACCATGATCAAGAGAGACACACCTTTTGCGTGTAGTTAGTTTTTACATTTTGTGCATTTAGATTGATCACATTTGAATCACAGCCTGAGTTCCTCCCTTTCTTGTCCATCCTGGTCTCACCAGTTCCTCAGTTTCCTGTTTTCCAAGGAGAACTCTTTGTGGGATGAGAAGTTCTCCGAGATCGTCAACCTGGACATGAACAACCCTCTCTCCCACTACTGGATCAACTCCTCACACAACACGTCAGTATGATCTCACTTTACTCATCAGATGATGCCAATATGGCCGTATACAGTAGTTAGTACAGGCTACAAAACCCTAACCCTGACTGTAAACATCCCAACACACTTCCACATTCTAAGACTTGTGGACTGTCTTGTGTTTTGTTCCACAGCTACCTGACAGGCGATCAGCTTCGCAGTGAATCCTCCACAGAGGCGTACGTTCGTTGTCTGCGCCTGGGATGCCGCTGTGTTGAACGTCAGTATAGATCAGCAGAATTGGATTTGCATAGGATTGTGGATGTATTCAGTGTCACATTTGATAGTTGTATAATAATTGTATCATTCAATTAGTTTCATTTTCGTATTGAGGGCAAATAGGATAAGTTGTTAAAATAGAGAATAAATCAAACTGGATAACAGCAGGTAAACTCTTTCACTTATCAAGATTCACCACCGTCATCACCAGACCTACCCTTCACACTTAACCACAGTCTCTCCTGACTCTCCTTCCCACAGGATAGGGTTAGGGAAGGTAGGCCGAAAATAGGGAACACCTTCCAATAGAATGTATGACCACAGGACTCACCATTGAGAGAATCAACACCTCATTAACTAAAACTGAACATTACCATCTTCACATAGGTTGGATTTATTAGTGTTTTATGGACAGGTGTGCCTAATAAAGTGAACACTTCAGTTTGTGACTCTTCCAGTCTTTTCTCAGTCCCATTTGGCGGTGTGTTTAATCTGTGCAGTGGACTGCTGGGAGGGGCCAGGGGAGCCCATCATCTACCACGGCTGGACTAGAACCACAAAGATCAAGTTTGAGGATGTGGTGAAAGCCATCAATGAGCACGCCTTCGTCACCTCAGAGTGAGCATCAGAAAAAGTCCCTAAAAAAGAAAAGAGTCCCTAAGTTTTGAGCATTAAAAGATATTTATTTCTACTGGCTGTTTTCTTTACAGCATGGCCTCTAGATGGACTTCCCTTCCTCAACCCAATTATAAGCCGTTGTCTTGTGCTCATTCAGGTTCCCAGTGATCCTCTCCATAGAGGAGCACTGTCCCATCGAGCAGCAGCGTCAGATGGCTCGAATCTTTCGAGAGGTTTTTGGAGACAAACTGCTGATGGAACCTGTGGAGCAGATGGCCGAGCAGCTTCCTTCACCCACACAGCTGAAGGGCAAGATCATACTGAAGGTACGGTATCATGACGAAGTCTTTACAGACTTTTACACAAAGGTTTTTATGTAAGGATTGTCACATGCACCCGTTTATATCCACTGTAAAATTCTGAAATTCCATTCTCTCCCCTGATCCATGTCTGTGCTCTGTCCCTTTACAGCATAAGAAACTCAGTTTGGAGGGAGGAGAAATCAGCAAAGACTTCAGGAAAGGGCTGAAACAGGGAGACCTGGAGATCTGGGACCCTGTTGACCAGGTAAACCGTTACCATTTACTGTACTTATTCTATTGAACCTTGTTCTTTTATTGTATTTTTCACCCCTGTAAAACATTTCATTCCTCTCTAAATTTCAGTTCAGTAGTCTGTCATTGTGTTTTGAATGTACATACATCTGTAAAGGAGTGTTGTTCCTGTACTAGCAACAGAAATACTTTGAGGCTTTTCCCTTTACTGTGTGAAAATGTGTCACTGATACCCTCCATATACTTCAATGTGTCAGTGTTTGATATTTTTACTAAGCTTCAGTCTAAAACTCAATTATTGCATTTATCTGTTAACTTTATGTTGAACGTATTCGATGTGGGCATAAACCAATCATTTATTTTCTGTTCATCAGCGGTGGAACAATCACTACTGTGTGATCTCAGATGACAAGCTGTACTATGCCGAGGAGTATGAAGAGGAGGAGGAAGACCTCAGGAAGGTAAAAAACATAAATCATCCTAAATTCGAAGGCTACTTCATGCTATCATGAACCTGTTAAGCCTGCCAATGATGTATGTTTGGGTATAAACCAGTATTCAATTTAACACACAAGTGTGTCAAATGTGTTAAAACCAGCATGTTCCAACTGTTCTTGGTCTCAGTACCAGGACCTGCACTGTTCACAGCCGTGGTATCATGGCCGGATGAAGGACGGCCGGCAGATGGCGGAGAGGCTAATCCAGGACTACTGTGCAGAGACGGGAGAAGGAGACGGAACCTTCTTGGTCCGAGACAGCAAAATGTTCACCGCAGACTTCACCCTCTCCTTCTGGTACAACGTTGCATTCTGAAGTTCAGCCATTGTCGCAAATTTCTAAAAAGTGTGCCTTCTAACTGTTGTACTTGTAACTTGTGTGTATTTCAGGCGCAGTGGGAGAGTCCAGCACTGTCGCATTCGCACTGGATCAGACGGGGAACAAACGTATTACTACCTGACACCACAACTGCACTTCCCCAGCGTGTACACCATTATCCAGCACTACAGAGAAAACCCGCTGCGCTGTCAGGAATTTGACCTGCGCCTTACCAACGCTGTGCCGATACCCAACCCACATCTCCAACAAGGGTTTGTCGTACACGAACACGCGCAGATTTGATACACCTGCTGCAAATATCATGTGGTTCCAGCATCCATAATGTGACGAACTAACTGCTATTCCAAACTGTTGTTTCAGCAAAATAAACTGTTGCTCAACATTGTTTGTGTGGTAACTTTGGTTGTGTGGGTGTGTTTTGCATAGGTGGTTCTACAGTAACCTGAGCAGAGGCCAGGCAGAGGATTACCTGCTGAGGATTCCCAGAGACGGAGCGTTCCTCATCCGACAGAGAGAAGGAGAACTAGACTCCTTTGCCATCACCTTCAGGTGCACTGAAAGTTCTTTATTTTCAACTTCACAGACATTGAAAGGAGCTAAGTACATTCACTTGAGTACTGTTCACCTATGTAATATCTTGAGTACATTTATGGGACAGCTGTTTATACTTTGCAAAGAAATGTATTATTCAACATGCAATTAACTCTTTCATTGAAACACTTTCATTCTTTCCTTCCTACCGCCCTTGTTTCCTTATAATCTGTTTGTCTGTCCTTCCTCCCTGCTATCTTCCGTTTTTACCTTATTTCTTTCCTACCTTTCTGCATATGTCCCTCCTTCTTTCCTTTGTCCTTTCTTTCTTCCTCTTCTCTGGGCCTTTGATCTCATTTCTTTCTTTTTCTCCCTCTGCCCATCCTATTTTCTACCACTTTCTGCTCATTTCTATCATCATTTTTTACTTCCTACTTCTCCCTCACTCCTACCGTTTATTTCTATTCTTTCCTCCACCACTGTCTCTCAGGGGTGATGGCAAGGTGAAACACTGTCGGATCCAGAGGGAGGCCAACATGTACCTGCTTGGCACCACCACAGAGTTTGAGAGCCTGGTTGAGCTGGTCAACTACTTCAGGAAGAAGCCGCTGTATCGCAAGATCAAGCTACGATACCCAGTGACCCCTGAGCTGGTGGACCACTTCAGCACAGTGAGTCAAGAGACACACAACACAAGTCATCTGAACAGCAATTTCAGCCGTAGACTATAGAGGACAAGATGTTTAGAGTAATAGAAGGGGCCAGCATGTGACAAAGATCATGTCTGCTGTCCCTCTATCCTTTGGGAAACTACATTGTGACTCTGGTATAACCTGTTCCGCCATTGCTAGTGTTAGTCCATTGTATTTGACATCACTACACACTGTTAAGATACTTAACATGAACAGTATATGGTTTTAACTCCATCCACACATCCTGGCATGTATGGTTTGTGAGCTAATCTCTCTCTTCACAGGAAAAAGACTGTGCTTCTACGTATGATATCAAGATGTATGTGGAGCCCAACGAGATCGAGATGTCGCTGGTGAGCACTCACTGCAGCTGCATGATATCCTGTACACTCTACCCTGCTACAGACATTGAGAAGTGTGTGTGTGTGTCTCCTTTAGCCTACAAACACTGTTAGAGCCTTGTACAGTTACCAGGCTAAGAAGCACGATGAGCTGACCTTCGGCAAAGGAGCTTTGATATACAACGTGTCAAAGGAGAACAACGGATGGTGAGTCCAAACATTTACTCGCACACCGATAATGTATTAGGTCCTCAGAAAGACAAAGGAGAATCATCATATCACTCTCATAACGTGCAGGTGGAAAGGAGACTATGGTGGTAACCTGCAGCTGTTCTTTCCATCCAACTATGTGGAGGAGGTGTCCAACAACGCCAAGGCCGAGACCAAAAGTCAGGTGATTATTAGACAGGGGGTTAATCAGCACAGAAATAACCCAGAAACTACCCACATGATCTGCTGCTCCAGGAGAAGGACTAACTGATAGGTCTACATTGTACTATATTGTATTGGGATTATTTCATTGACTGCACTTCATTATTTTCAGACATTATAATCAGTCTCCATGTTGTTCTCCTTCTTTTAGTATGCTAAGGGTTCACAAACAGACTTAAGAAAAGATGTTAAAGTGAATTAGGATACAATCTAATTTACAAGCTTTACTACTCCTTAAGATGCAGTTGGACTTGATTGCTGTGTGTTTGCGTTGTGTAACAAAATAGGAATTGGAGGACAACCCACTCGGGGAACTATGTAAAGGCATTGTGGACATCTCCAAGAGTAACATCCAAAACTGTGAGTGTACATTCCAACATCTGATCCAAACTCCTGGATAGTCCCGCTCCCCTCTTAACCTCACTGTGTTTCCAGTGACGGGCGGTAAAAACGGAAAGCCCCACGTGTTGACCCTGCAGGACATGGAGCAGGACGGTCTGAACTTTGATCTGGCTGCAGACTCTGTGGAGGAGCTGTTTCAATGGTACCAGGTAGCCTGGGACATCACTCACAGAGAGATGAACAAGAGGCGACAAAGGGAACAAGAGGCAAGTATCTCATCGTTTGTGGCATGGACATGCTAAGGCCCACTTGAGTTTGTACATAAAGCTACAATCGCAACGTCGACACTTCACTATTCACATCTAATCTAGTGTACGTAGAAGTCATGTTGATAATTTCCACAACAAAAGCTCTCCTGCTTGTAAGACCACAATCAGGTGCTGAGCAGTGGTCTGTTTCATTTTAATTTGCAAACAGGAAGTGGCTCATTTTCTTCTGTCCAATCTCAGATCAGACAGCAGGAGGAAGTGGAAAAGAAGGCTGAGGTTGCCATGGAGATGTCAGATCTGGTGGTCTACTGTCAGCCACGCAGCAAAGAGAAGGATCGCTTTGGTGAGAACCCACACAAGCATGTAGGCCAAAGCACTGCTAATACTTGACAGAAGCCTGACGTGACTCTTGCACAGCACTCAGCTGGTGAAGGTCTGAGCTGGGGTGGTGGTGTTGGGGATCAGGGAGCTACAAGTAGTGTAGTGACTAACTCAACTACTTTTTCCACTTTTCACTACTCTACTTTCTCATTTTCAGACATAGAAGTCAGTGTGAAGTGTCGGTTTGCGAATAGAAAAGAGGTTCTATTGTGAACTATTGTGTACTGGTTTTATCTACAGACGGCTACAACTACAAAGAGATCCGTTCCTTTGTGGAAAACAAGACGCCAGGAAAGAGCCGCACTAAAGACTTCCTGCAGTACAACCGTATGGCTCTGAGTCGGGTCTACCCAAAAGGTCAACGAGTGGAATCGTCCAACTATGACCCCTACCTTCTGTGGGAAGTTGGTTGCCACATGGTGGCCCTCAACTTCCAGACTGCAGGTAAGGCTGCTGGTGTGAGGTCTCAGAGAGGAGCCCACTTGGGAGGGCAGCGTTCAGGCTCTGTGGGTTCTCATTTTGATTAAGTAGGCTTTATTTGAAATGATTAGACTAATAGTTGAAAATCAGATCTTACAAAATCGATAGAAAATGCATATTCTGTTATGTGCGATCCTTCATGGCTTCTCTGTCCCTGACTTCCTGTTGTAGCGTGTTGCTGTGACATGAACGTATTTTACAGCCGTGTTTAAAAGTGTTGGTAACCTTAAGGAACAAAAACCACACAATTGTACACAATATTTCCTAGAACTGACACTTTGCTTTTGATTGACATTATTTTAAATAATATAATATAAACTAAATATATGGAATACAATTTTACAGATTACTTTTGTCAGTTTCAACTTCTTTTAGAGAGAATTGTTTTGATGTTTTTCTGAAGGTTAGCAACCCTTTAGCCTGGTCTGTGTCAATGCTACATCAAAGTGTGTTTGTGTTCCCCTCAGATAAGTACACCCAGCTGAACAGCGCCCTCTTCAGTCTGAATGGACAAACGGGCTACGTGTTGCAGCCTGAGATGATGCGCTCTGACTTGTATGACCCACACCAGGAGAAGAAGAAAGTCAAGTACAACATTGTAGTTAAGGTACGTCCGTACGCAACAACAAAATCCTTCCAGTGTTATGAAGCCGTGTTGGTCTATAGCAGTAAGTGTGTTTACTCTCTGTTGGGGGTCGCGCAGGTCCTCGCTGCCAGGCACCTTCCCAAACTGGGCCGCAGTATTGCCAGTCCATTCGTAGAGATCGAGCTGTGTGGACACACCGAGGAGAGATTTAAGACCAGCGTGTATCGTAAGGAAATACCAGCATCCTCAGCTTCTGTGATGGGATGTTTGCTCATACAAAGGGACATTTAGGGGGAATCAAACAAACAACTGTGGGCGTGGAGTAAGAATGATTAGCCACATTCTGTCACGCAAAGAGACTTAGCCTAAGGCCTAACCTTAACCCAAGCTATACTTTGCTCCATATGTCACTAAGATTTACTAACAAACAAAGTCATTGCGTGATGTTAAAGGCCTAAGCTGGTCACACCAAATCACACCGATGTCATACAGTCGCTGCACGTCTGTGCCCCGACGCACTTTTGCTTGTAATTTGTGTTGCACAAATACCAAACAATAGACAACAAGTTGAAAAATGAATTTCAATGTGGGAGAAAAGGCTGCAAGGTAAAGCAAAGACTTTTGAAACATACAACCTGTGACCAGCAGGTGGCGTGTTTGGCGTTTTGTCTTCCAGGTGACAACGGTCTGAACCCGTTATGGAGAGCCTCCACAGAGCCGATGGTGTTCACCGTCTATGAACCAGAGCTCACCTTCCTACGCTTTGTGGTCAACGAGGAGGACATGTTCTCAGACCCCAACTTCCTGGCTCAAGCCACATTTCCTGTCAAAGGCATCCGCTCAGGTGGGAGCCCCCGTGGAATGCTGTCTACACAAACAGAGTGTCCCATCGTCTAAGCAGAGTGTTTCATTCTGCTCACTCCTCTTTGACCTGTTTGTTTGTGTTGAACAGAAATGTTGTGTTTATTGATGTGCGTCCGTGTTCACACTCAGCTGCACCGCACAGTGATGATGTTCCTGTGTGTTCACACTCAGCTGCACCGCACAGTGATGATGTTCCTGTGTGTTCACACTCAGCTGCACAGCAGTGATGATGTTCCTGTGTGTTCTGGCAGGTTACCGTTCTGTGCCTTTAAAGAACGGCTACAGTGAGGACTTAGAGTTAGCTTCTCTGTTGGTTTGGATCAATGTACAGCAGGCAGAGGTGAGGAAAACCTTCAATCATTCCAGGTTTGTTGTTTAACACTGAGGTTTTATAAAGACTGAACTCAAATGTCCCATGTGTGGCGACCTTCAGAGAGCAGAGGAGGAGCTGTATTCCTCCTCCAGTCAGCTGCGGAAAAAGCAGGCGGGGTTTAGCGGTGAGCCCTTCCTGTACGACACACACTCCAATCTACAGAGCTCTGCCCCCCCTCGCCAACCTAACAACCTGATGAGGGAATTCAGCACCAATGACAAACAGAGGTCAGAGTTCACCCAGCGAGGCTGAACACTCTGGATCACATACACACACACACACACACATACACACTCTGAATGTGTTTTGTTTTCGCTGTGCTTTAGGACAAAAGAGAAGAAGCCCAATCAGAGCAGATTCTAATCCTGAGGACTCTCTGGAGAGCGACGGAGCGGTGACAGCTAACCTGGGCCGGCTGAACCCTGAACCCAGAGGCACCTGAACCCCCTGTGGTTCTATTTAAGGATCTGCTGTATTTACAATGACAATGTTAACACATACAGAAGAGTAATATCAGGTTTCATTGTTTTAGATGTTTAGAAAGGTCACACTTCCAGCAGATATTTCACTGCATGGATTCTGGCACCTACATGTTTGAAGAAGGCCACATAGTGGAGCAGTGAGAGGATGGAGAGCCTCACCAGGTTCATGAGCTCCATCTGGGTTTTTAGGCCAAACAGCATTCCTAATTATCAATAAAGCACAGACCCAAGTGTTCTTTACATGTGAAACACATGGGGCAGATAAAGAGTTAAAGGACTTCTGTCATTATTGACCTAATGCCTATGGAAGCTTTAAATCATTAAGGAGGAGCCGTTTCTCTGAAACATATTGTGTCATTTCTTTATTCAGCGAGGAGTTCAGCAGGTTCCTTTTTTCAGTTCAGCAGTTTCACCAATACAGTGATTACATAAGATTCAAGAATGAAATTGACCTGAAAACATTTGCAGTCCAAATGTTTGATGTGCTATGAAGATGCGGCAATAAATTCTATGTTGTACAAAAGTAAAACGCTGTGGTTTGCAACAGTGGATGTGCTTTGCTTTAAAAATACAACTCTTTCTCTGACCTCACAGGTTTTTAAAATGTATCTGACCTTGGCCCTTGTTAGCAGCTGATGTTAAAGACAGCAGCAGTCGTGCAGCAGCACCACATCAGCGCTGCATATGCAGTTAGTTTAAAACAGATGTTAGTGTTTGTTCTTCCTTGTTGCTCGGGCCAAGAATGAGAAGAGCCTGGACATCACATTTTTCTTCTTGGACTTCAACTTCAACTGCCTGTTCAGATCCTCCAGCACCGACGTCAGCGACAACGTAGTGGTGGATGAAATCTGGCTCACTACGATTTCATCTTCAACGTCCAACTCAACCTGATTATTCAGCACCTCCACCTCAAACTGATGGATGTCCGTCTGCTCAGTTTGGGAAGCCTGCGTAAAGAGAATGGGAGTTTTCTGTACTTCCTCTGCAGTCTTGATTCTGAGCTGTTCTAACTTTGTTTTCAACTCGTCCATGTACGGTTTGGCACATTGGATGGGATGCACAGCCACGTTCAGTGTATTAGCGAATCCCGTCGTCTCACTGGCTGCGGTCGACAGCGTACAATTGAAATCCTGGTCTAACCAGACTTTTCTGGAAGCCTCCTCGACTGACTTGTTTGCTTCTGCAGGACACATCAGAGCAAGACCCGGTTTGTCAGAAGTCTGGGCCTCCTTACAGTGAACCTCCTCTAGATCCTGATGCAGCTTTTCAATTGAGCTGCTTTTCTGTGATTCAGTTCCCTCAGGTTGGGTTTCCTGCGCACATAGAAAGAAAGCAACATCCGTCTGCTCAGTCTGGGGAGCCTGTGCACAAAAAACACTAGCTATGTCCGTTTGGAAAGCCTGCACACAAAGACCAGGAGCAAGGTCTGTCTGCTCAGCCCTGTAAGCCTGCGAGCGGAGAACCGGAGTTTTCTCGTCTTCCCTTGCAGTCTTGGTGCTGACCTGCTCTAACTGCCTCGTTAACTCATCCATGTAAGGTTTGAAAAGTGTGATGGACCCCTCAGCCTCATTCAGTTTTGTAGCCAATTCATTCCTCTCGCTGGCCGCCGTCAACATCGTACAATTGAAATCCTGGGCTAACCAGGCTTTTCTGTAAGCCTCCTCCAGCGTCACAGTGGTCTCCTCAGGTGATGTTTCTCCATCTGCAGGGCATTTAAGATTAAGACCCAATTTGTGAGTCTGAGCTTCCTTGCAGCAAACCTCCTCTCCATCCTGATGCAGCTTTTCAACAAAGTTGCTCTTCTGAGATTCAGTTTCTTCAGTCTGGGAAGCCTGTGTGCAAAGAATGTGAGTTTCCTTTACCTCCTCCACAGTCTTTTTGTTTGCTTCCTCCAGCTGCTGTCTCAAAAGTTTGATGGCCGACTCAGCCACATTCGATTTTATGGCCAGTTCAGTCCTTTCACTGCCAGCACTCGTCATTGTATAATGGAGATCTTGGGCTAACCTCAGTGTTGTGTTCGACTCCTTAAGCTTCACAGTGACCTTCTCGACTGACCTGTTTGCATCCGCACCACACTTAAGAGCCAGACCTAGTTCATGGGAGGTATGGGCCGCCATGTAACGAGGCTCCTCCAGATCCTTCTGCAGCTTTCCAATAATGCGGCTTTTCTGCGATTCAGTTTCCTCAGTGTGAGAAGCCTCAGCACACTGAGCTGTTGTCCTCCCACCTGCAGCAGGCCTGCTGTTCTGCTGCTGCTGTAGCTGGGCACAGAGGTTCCAGTTGGTGGTCTCTGCATGGGAAAATCTGTTCCAACCGTCATATACCTGAAGTACGAGGTCTGCAATCTTGTTCTCTGCAACCCCTGGATGGTAAGAAGTCTTGTCAGTAATGCTGCTGCTCTGAAATCCATTTTCTTTCATCTGCGGTGTCTGTGTCCACCAGTCTCTTATCTTCACACCTGCAGCAGGCTTGTTGTCCTGCTGCTCTAGTTTGACCTTGAGCTTCCCATTGGTGGTCTCTGCTTGGGCCAATCTGTTCAAACCATCATTAACCTGAAGTATGAGGTCTTCATTCGTCCTCTCTGAAAGACCCAGTTTTTCCCTGAGCTTCACAGCATTTGTCTTTGCAGCAGCGAGCTCAGAAGCAAACTCAGCCTCTCTGGACTGAGCTGCCTCCAGCTTGGCTTTGAGATCAGAGACCTCCTTGTCCGCTTGCTGCCTGTTGGATTCTCCCGTCTGTAGCTGCAGACTCTCCAAAGCTGCCCTCAGTCTCTCCTTCTGGTTGTTCAGTTGTGCAGCCTCTGCTGTGGTGCTGTGACACAGCTGTGCCTCAATGTCACCCAGCTTACACTTCATCTGGTACTGTACACTCCTAATGTAAGCCCTCACCTTAGTATCCACGTCCATGGAGTCCAGAGGTTTAGGTTCCATTTTTCTAAAGCGATGCTCATAAGATGAAGACACTTTGGGAAGCTGTGCCTTATGAACAGGAAACTTCACATTACATCAATTTGACTTCATCAGCTGAGATGCGCCATCTGCGGCGCTTTGATGAGGCGACGAATGCCGTCATGGAAGCGCAACATCCTGGGGTTGCCAGGTTTGTTTTTCAGTGTGGGATGTTTGCATAAGATCGAGAACAGAAAACTATACGGGAATCTCGCTAATCTGGCAACCAAGACAGTTCAGTCCGTCTCGTCTCTCCGCTTCCTTCGGCGCTTCAATAAGATGAGGCCGGAGAGTTTGAGCTGGTTCGTAAGTCAAACAGCGCAAAGTTCGGTTCATTATTTATTAATTTGTGTCCATTACTCAAACCTGTCGTTTTAATAATAATTATCGTTGAAAATGCGCCCTGAAAAAACACAAGTTGGAGACATTTAGTTCCATAAAGTGTGCATCTTTCCTGAGTTTATTGAAAAGTAAATACAAATGGAGCTTATAAGATGTTTACAGAGGGAAATGTTTGAGCATCGCTGGCTCGGATCAATAACATGAAAACAAAATTGAACCGTTGTTTGGAAACTTGTTGTATGAATAACGTTTAAACATTTGAACTCTTCAGATTAGTTTGACATCTTCAATCAACAGGCTGCAGCTTTTCTCTTTGACTGAAATGCTCTGATGTGAATGGAACACAGGCGTGTGATTTTCTTACAATTTATTACAGAGGTACAGATTCTTGAATATTCACACGATGCAAAATCAATACATAAATAGAGACTTTCAATGCTTCCTCTGACCGTTTCTTCCCTTTGCAGGCTTCACTCAGAATGTGGACCCAACATACAAACAAACCTGCATATGGCAGATTAAATCATTTAATTGTCAGTTTCTTTTGCAATACCTTTCTTCAATTGAATATCTTCTCCATTGAAATGTGTGAGAACACACTTCTTCATCATCTTGCAGGGTTGTACACTTTTCCCAAAATATTTACACACATTATAGGATTGAATATAATGATTTCACTTCTTTATGACTTCTTTCAGGTGTTATAGTGCTAACAACAACCAAATTGATGTTAACACAGAATTCTAGAGAAAGAAATGAAACGGAAACGCAACAAAGTTTCCTGTTTGAAACTGTGTCACCGTCTGCAAAGAGGCTTCATCCTTCAACCTTAAAACAAACTCAAACAATGATACAAATAACTTCAATTTACACTAAATATTTACACACTTACTGTGACAAAATATACAGAAGTCGTATTTAAAGGTAGCTGGTCTGCTGGAGGAAACCCCAGACCTGGACTCATCAGATCCTGACCCTACAGAACAAAACACAGGAGGGAGTAAGAACCAAACACTTCACTTGTTGATCCTGAGCCTCATTGGTTGCACGAATTTATGGGCTTTAGCGTGTTTGCTGCCATTCATTCTAAACAGATCATGATACATACGTCCAAACTTTTGATATTAATCCATCATATGAGTTTATAGTTCTTCATTTATTTCTAGATAATTAACCTAGAATAGGCAGCAAAGCTAAACAACAGCAGTCCCTAAACGCGTCCCTCACCCACGGTGACACGTCATAGATCCAAAGTAAGAGATAACGTCATCACCGGGGATATGCAGCCTAACGTTACTGCGTCACATCTCAGTTAGCAGCTAGCTAGTTAGCTTTGCGTTGGCCAATTTACCTTGAGTGTGCAGACGCGTCTTCAGCCACGCTGTCAGTCAAACGACGTCATCTCTCCCCGCGTGTCTGTACGGCCGCGCATGCGCACTTCAGAGACAGGCAGGCAGCTCACACCTACGCGCACGCGCAGAGGAGCAAGCGGCGCTCGAGCGGCGCCGTTGTGTTCATTTACGAAACGCGAAAGCGACACGAGCCGTTTGATGTCTTCATCCAAAAAGAGAAGTATTCAACCAGACAGCGACGAGTACACTTATCAAATCTTAACACCACATCCACAGCAGCATTCAGCGGGTTTCAGCACAGGTAAGAGTCTGAACCACAACAACATGATAACACATAAATACTACCTCCAGATATATGCAGTGAGCTACACAATTAAAACTAAATGACCTCCTAGTTGGTTTTTAGTTTTAGCACAAATCGTTAAAGTATCTAATACGGGGGCTAATATGTAGCTAATATGGGGGCTAAGCTAGTGTCACTCACCGGGTTTGTTGTTTCTCTGCTCATTTTAGGATCAATGACTCCGCCCCCTTAATCTTACTCTACAATTAACTTTTACTTCCGCAGCAGGTGGTGTCATAGTTAACATGCGCCCTCTTGAGGATAGAATAAGGAACTGTCTTATTAAGTGAGAGAGAGACAGAGAGACACAGAAAGAGCGGGGTCTAACGTACGGAATGTGTCAGGATGGCCGAGCGGTCTAAGGCGCTGCGTTCAGGTCGCAGTCTCCTCTGGAGGCGTGGGTTCGAATCCCACTTCTGACAGCAGAGTTTTGTGTTTCGCACTTCCGGAACTAGAAGTCATGTTGTTCTTCAACATTAATTGATAAACAGAAGCATTACTGCCAAGTAAGTTTTCACATATGTGTAAGTACCAATTGTTCTGTCAGTGGAAGACCATACAATCAGAACATTTGGCCTTGAAGCTGTATTTGTGGCGTGAGGTTTTGGATGTGATGGTTAAGTAAACTGCTCACTGTAATCCGCCCTTTGATCAAGTTCGGTTTCTAGCAGAATGTGTTCAGTATTTACGCATTTCTACCCGTCTATTGTGCAATAGAACAGTCAGGATGGCCGAGCGGTCTAAGGCGCTGCGTTCAGGTCGCAGTCTCCCCTGGAGGCGTGGGTTCGAATCCCACTTCTGACATTACACTTTTGATCTTCCTGATGTCATAAACTTAGCACGCCAGGGTGTCTCAGTGAGCTGCTGTGAATGAGGAAGGAGGCTGTAGTTAGGCTGTGTCCCCGCTAGAGGGCAGACAGATCCGTATGTGTGCTTTATCAACATTCTGCACCTGTGGGCCTTCAAAGCTCTGGAATCTGTTCCTCTATGTGTGTGTGTGTGTGTGTGTGTGTGTGTGTGTGTGTGTGTGTGTGTGTGTGTGTGTGTGTGTGTGTGTGTGTGTGTGTGTGTGTGTGTGTGTGTGTGTGTGTGTGTGTGTGTGTGTGTGTGTGTGTGTGTGTGTGTGCGTGTGCGCGCGCGAGAGAGAGAGGAGTCAGTGGGTAGTGCTTCCGCTTGGTAACCGGAGGGTGCTTTGGATAAAAGCGTCTGCCAAATGATCGTAATGTAATGTGTGTGTGTGTGTGTGTGTGTGATCCAAGAAGGAGGAAGGGAAGGCAGGCAGCACACGCTTGAAACATATTCACAGACAATTTATTTTTCGATTGAAATTATTTCACATCATAGTTGTTATTTTTCCTGTTGAAGATCTTTTGTATCTTTATTACGACAGCCACAGAGCAGCAGCAGCAGCAATAACAACCCAGCAGGAGAAGCAGATCAACACAGCAAAAGACTGAAAAAGAGAGAGAGAAACATAGAGCGCCCTTTCTCCAGCTGCCAAAGAGTTTACTACAAGGAATTGTGGGAAATGGAGTTTTTCCTTTTCAGTCTGCCAAATTTGTGAGCGCGTGAGCATCAGGCGGCGCCACCACCGTTTCTGCCCCGGCTCCTTTCATTCACCGTTATAAGACTCACAAACAGCAGTACAAGACTTCAAAATGGTAGAAATCCTTAACAAGTTTAGAATTAAAAACAAAAAAACATCTCAGAGCCGCTTCATGATGGCAACTTAGAGAGAGAGAGAGAGAGAGAGAGAGAGAGAGAGAGAGAGAGAGATCAGAGACAGGTGGCATGAGTTGGAAGAGGAGGAGTCAGGTCGGGAGGGTCAACCCAAAGCAAAGCAAACTGAGCTCTACAGGAAACAGATGTGACCAAAAACTAAGAAGGCGTCTCTGCTCAGCAACCCCCTCCCCCCAAAACACACACACACTTCTTTAAACCAATCAGAATTGAGCGTTCATGATTTGATGCAAGGGTCAGGGATCCCTTCTTAAAGTGAAAACACCAGCAAATTGTTACAAAACCACATGATTTTCAGTTCATTCATGTCCAAGTGAAAGCATTGTGGAGATGTTTGTGGTTGAGCTCAGCAGGTCTGTAGGCCTTTGAAGGGACCATTGTGGATCCAAGGGGCTAATTCTTCTTCTTCTTCTGCTGCAGACCTGCTGAGTCAACGCCAAACGTGTCCAGAATGCTGCAGTTTACAAAATCCTAACTGGATGTAAATATGCATCAACAAAGGTGAGTGAATATGGTCCAGCAGTGATGCAGTGGAGAGTCCTCCTGTCTGCTCCTCTGATGAGGCGGCGTCAGGGGAGTCACCACCGCCATCCACAGAAAGGTGAGACACTTAACATGTTCAATACTTCAACAAAAAGAACTCAGAAAGGAGCAGTTTCAGTGCAAAAGCATCAGTGTTGTTATTGGCCTAAAGTCAATGACTGAACTGTTCCCCCGGCCGCCTCGGCCAATAGGATCGCTCGAGGCGCCTCGCAACAACCAATCAGTGAACAGCGACAGGAAAGAAGGGATCTCTCTGTTTCAGTCCTTAACCTCCACCAGATAGTGATCAGACCCTTCATCATATTTCAAAACCTTTTATAAAACAAATAAGCAAAAATTACAAAATGAAGCTATCAGAGGAGTGAGCGACATGTACATGCAGATGAACACATGAAGAAACAAGGAAACAGCCAGAACACAGAAGACAAACGCTGGATTAAAGTCATCAAATCAAAGAAGATGGAAACTACTTTTTTTAAAGATATTACCCACTGAACACATCATGAGGACTTCTTAGATTACAGTGCACTTTGTGTGAGAAACAGAACCACGCACAGGTAAGATGAAGGCAACGCCACCTGCCACGGACGGGAGAGGAGGGAGGCTTCAAAACTGGATCAAAGAGGAGGAGACGACTATATACACTCGTATGTACATCATACAGGATATGAAAGAGCACGAGGTCCTAAAGCCACACCCAAGATGGCCGCTCACAACGACGTCTACAACGCCATCCAGAAAACTGTCATGGCACCCAATAAATAGGAAACAAAGCACAGAGTTCACACTCGCAGCGGACGGACGTCGTCCCCACAACTCTGCTTCTGTCCCGGCGTCTGAACCGCAACTCAAAACATAACAGAAGAGGAGGGAAGCAAAAGGGAATAAAGGCGCCGGTTTGGGCCGAGACAAGTCAAACTAAACCACAGAGAGAGAGAGAGAGAGAGAGAGAGAGAGACGGAGAGAGAGAGAGAGAGAGAGAGAGAGAGAGAGAGAGAGAGAGAGAGAGAGAGAGAGACGCAGAGAGAGAGAGACATAGCCACTTGCAGTGTGTCAGTCAGCACAGGGTGTGAAATGTTTGTGATAAGCTAACAGTTGCAGGAATGTAGACGGGCAGTTTCATGGCTTCAGGATCGTCCCGATGTTTCGCCCTCACAGCTGTTCTGTTGTGCTGCTCATCCATTATGGCATCATATAAATACAGCAGAACCATAACAAACTCAACAGGTGGTTGGACAGATAAAAAGGAAACTGGGCACTAAAGCCGACCCTGGTCTTCTCTGAGCGGGAGGTTCTGGAGAGGCTGAGGGGGGCGGGGCACCAGAGTGAACGCCGGCCTGAGCAGAGAAACCAAACGTTTGGCGAGCGTCCCTGTACACAGAGCAGAGGACGGGGACTCTACAGGAACCTCTGCTGGTGAAGGCCTCACAGCTCTGTCGCCGCTCTGTCGCAGCTCACGCCCTGCTCGGGCGCTCTTGGCTTTTTAATCGCAAAAAAGTGTGGGGGACGTTTGGTTGCTAGGGGACGGACACAGTCACGAGGCGGACAGACAGAGGTTATAAATAGAAGCAGTCCCAGACCGCCACACTACTGCTACATCCCTCTGTCCCAGCTCAGGGACGCCACACACACAAGAGAGGAAACTACGGCTGACCTCAGCTGCTTTTTCTCCTGAACTGATTTTAAAAGCGGGGCTTATTACTTCTTCTTCTCTGGATATATAAACACACCGTATATGAAAGCACAGATGTCTGGAAAAATATGTTCATTCAAGTGGATAAAAAGGTTTCATCTTCTTCTCTCTTCTCCCAGAGTGTGAACGCGTGGTGGAGGAGGAGGAGGAGCAGGCACAGTTTAACCCCCCACCTCCTGGAAATATGGACGGGGAACCACGCCCGGGTCGAGAGCGGCGCCACGGATCAGAGCAGGGGAGGGGGGGGGGGGGGGGCAGAGATATCAGTAAGTGTTGGAATGTGACCGGGATTTGATTCAGCCTTCATCTCAGGAAGGGCGGGGGGGAGGAGCCACGTATGAAAGGATGAAGACACGGAGAGAAGAAGAGAAGACGGTGTGTAGGTGCAGCAGGTCGCTCTGTCCCTCTGTCCCTCTGTGGGCAGAGCAGCGTCCCTGCGTGTCCTGTGTGTAAAAACGAGGTCCTTGGAATCTCTGACGGACGTGAGTGAAGGCTGGAGGTCCGTGTTTCTAGAAAAATGGGATTGTGAGCGTTCCCGCCCGGCGACTCCGTCACGACTGCGATGCTGATGAGGAAGATGAAGGCGGCTCCTCGTCTGCCGCCGCGTCGCTCCTGGCGTTGGCACCGTGTCCCGGGTCGGACCGAGGCAGCAACGAAGACGACATCATCACAGAAGTTTATGTGTGCTTGAGTGTGTTTGTATCTGTGCAGTCGTGTGTGTGTGTGTGTGTGTGTGTGTGTGTGTGTGTGTGTGTGTGTGTGTGTGTGTGTGTGTGTGTGTGTGTGTGTGTGTGTGTGTGTGCGAGCGTGATCGATCACCAGGCCTCTGTGTAACGAACGTCCACGTCTTTCAGGTTGGGCAGTTTAGCCTGTGGAGGGAGACAAACAGAGGTTCAGATCACACACACACTCATACACTCACACACTCACACAACCAACTTGGACAAGAAGCAGATGATTGACAGCTAAGTGAGTGGTCCTCATGGTCCTACCTTAAGGTCCTCGTATGTGTCGGCTGTGAGCTTGGTGCTGTTCATGTTCAGGCTGCACAAACTCTTCATGGCTGCAATGAGGAAGAAGAAGAAGATGATAACCAACTTCTGGAAATGGAGCATGACAACGACAACAACTGAGGGAGTGTGTGTGTGTGTGTGTGTTTGTGTGTGTGTGTGTGTGCGTGCGTGCGTGCGTGCGTGCGTGCCTGCGTGCGTGCGTGCGTGCGTGCGTGCGTGCGTGCGTGTGCGCGTGCGCGTGCGTGTGCGTGTGTGTGTCTCCGTGTGTGTGTGTTCTTACAGCTGAGAGCCAGCAGGCCGGCGTCAGTGACCGGAGTCTCACACAGGTTCAGCACCTGCAGGCAGGCCAGATGCTCCGACAGCAACCGCAACCCTGCGTCCCCAAACTGGAGACAGACAGACAAAGAAGGTCAAAGGTCAATGTTGCAGCACAGATATTGGTTGGACCTTATCTGTGTGTTTGTGTGTGTGTACCTGTGTGGACCAGAGGTTGAGCTGTTTGAGTGACGGCAGCTTGATGAGCTGCTCTGCACAGGCACTGGTGACGTTGGTGAAGGCCAGACTCAGGTTCTCTAAATTCCCGAAGGAGCCTGAACTCAGCAGACGGGCCAAGTCGGCGTCCTGACAACCATGAGAGGAAATGTTACATATTCACTCAACCAATCACAGTGTGTGAGTCCTACTTACTTAACTTCTATCTACAAAGGGATTGATACAAAGTAAACACTCCTCCCGGTTCAGAGGGGGCTTACTTCAGATCTTCAGTTTTATGGGATTTATAGGAAATGAATAAGGGAGGAAAGTCACAAAGTTTACTTGTAATTAACAAAACTCACAGTGGACTTGGAGGGCAGCGTCAGGCGGGTGGGGCCTCCTTTCCTTTGCTGTGAGGGAAACAGAGACAGAGTCTGAGCACAGGGCTGCAGGTTCAAGCTCAGCCACTAGATGGCGTCTCAGCAGCTATGTTTCCAATCAGCTTCAGTCACAGAAAGAGTTTCATAAACAGGCACACAACACTCTGTAACTCTATCAATCAGCTGCTGTGCTCTGGTGTGTGAGCCGCTCTGTCCAACGCTCTGTCAAACCTCCATTATACTGAAGGACATGTTTCAGAAGTTAAAACGAAGGAAATCAGTAGAAACCAAAGTGTGTGAGTTTTATCTGAGTGACAGGCCGTGTGTGTGTGTGTGATTGTGATCAGGCGTGTGAGCCTCAGATGTTCTTCTGTCCTCCTGTGGGTGGCGCTGCTGTGCGGGCCTGTGAATGTGTGTTTGAATGTGCAGGTTGGAGCTGTCATTGTGTGCTCGGCCTTGTTGGTTGAAGACAGTGCGTTCTGTTCTCTCACCGCTGCATCAACAGCCAATAGAATGTCACGCTGCAGCCAGGACACAGAGCCATCCTGTGGGTTTCCTTTGTTCAGAGCTCAGCTGTTCACTGAACGTCTGGGGCTTTCTTGACCTCTGTCATCATCATTGAGTTGGAATGATCCACTAACAGTTCCTCATTATGCCCAGTGCGTCACCCAGGACACAAAAATGCAGAAGGAAAAACTGGTGACCACTTTTTTCTCTCCTCCCCCCCCGGCAGCCCTCACATTCCAAGGATCTCAACCAGAGGACCTCATGAAGAGGTGGAGTGATTGTTCACAGCACGGACATGAGGACAACTGCAAACTCTGTGTGAACCTCAGGACGTCACCAGCATGAGGAGTCCTCTTCATGAGTCCTCCTCATCCAGCCAGCGCCCTGTGGTCACAACGCTCCTGATCTGACAGAACACACATCTCTGCGTGAGTGTGTGTGTGTGAGTGAGTGAGTGAGTGAGTAAGTGAGTGAGTGTGTGTCTGTGTGAGTGTGAGTGAGTGAGTGAGTGAGTGTGTGTCTGTGTATGTGTGAGTGAGTGAGTGAGTGAGTGAGTGAGTGAGTGTATGTCTGTGTGTGAGTGTGAGCGCACGCAGCCAGGACTCATCTCATCCTGATTAAATCCGCCCAGAGTTGTAAACGTCACACCGCCGCGCCCATGGAGGCCGAGATGTTGACGGTATCCAGTGCCTCGTTAACTTTGGGCTGAGGGTGTGTGTGTGTGTGTGTGTGTGTCTGTCTGTCTGTCTGTCTGTCTGTCTGTCTGTCTGTCTGTCTGTCTGTCTGTCTGTCTGTCTGTCTGTCTGTCTGTTTGGGGTGAAAACAATAGGACACTTGCACACACACACACACACACTTGTGCTATACTTTCAGTCTGACCCGTTAGACGGTGCGGTGTCGAATTTACAAATCAAAACTAAACCTGAGTGTATCTGTACTTCCTGTCACTCACCAGTTCTTTGAGCTCTCTCTGTCGGTCACACAGCTGCTCGTACATGCGCAGGCCCACCTGGGTGCTCTCAAGGGTGGAGATGATCTGCAGCTGGGTGTCTTTGTTCTCAATGATGTTGTACTCCAGCATCAGGCACAAGATCTGGAAACACACACACACACACACACACACACACACACACGTTAGCTTGAGCTGACCATGATACTGACACATTCACACAAAACCCAGAAATAATAAATGACCTTTCTGTGTCTCCTGACCCTGACAGGCCGACTGAGCACAACTATGAGAGGAACACTGGACTGGACTGGACTGGACTGGACTGAACGTCTCCTCATTTAACCCAACAACATCAGAAGGTGCAAGTAAGCACCAAAGATCTAAATTGGCTAACATTGTCACCCCATTAACGATCAACCATCATTGGTCCAGAGGTAAGGATGGAGCTCCATACCTCCACCATGGTCTGGTTCCCACGCAGGGCCAGCAGCATGCAGGGGCCCAGCTTGTTCTCAGCCAGAGAGAGGAGGAACTTCTTGGTCTTATAGCAGGAGCCCATTAAGATATGAACCTGGAGGTCAAACAGAGAGGAAGAGGAGGAGGAGAGCATTAGTCTGTCACCTGTAACTCCTCCTACTTACTACTGAGATCAGGTGAAGAACATAAAGAAGGATGGAGTCATTTCACTCAGTCACACATCCATCATGTCCAGCTCGTCCTGTATTATTGATCAGAGCCGTGTGTGTGTGTGTGTGTTTCCTCACCATACTAGCAAACAGCTCTCCATCATCATCACAGGCCACGCCTCCTGGACTGTAGAGCTGGAACCATCCGTCTTTACCTGAGCGCACGCTGAGCAGACAGGAATGAACCTGGAAGACAACGCAGAGGGAAAACGTCCTTCATCTCAACACTCAGCAGGTTAGGGGTTTGGTCTTTGACCCTCCAGAGTCCAACAGAACTCAGAGTTCATGATCCACTCAGTTCTTCTCATTTTGGAGGAATGTCCCTCAAAATTTGAATTTTCGGGAACCACCACACACACACACACACACACTCACACACACACACACACTCTCTCTCTCACCTCCTGTCTGGGGTCCTCTGCAAACCTCTGGATGACATACTTCAGCTCCCTGTTTGAACACAAGTGGACACGTCAGACCTTTGCTCTGTCAGAATGTGAAGCAGAGCAGACAGAGGAGAGAAGAGGAAGGAGTTACTTACTTTGTGAATTTGGCATGAGCGAGGGCCCTGCAGAGAGAGAGAGACAGAGAGAGAGAGACAGAGAGAGAGAGACAGAGACAGAGAGAGAGAGAGACAGAGAGACAGAGAGAGAGACAGAGACAGAGAGAGAGACAGAGAGACAGAGAGGGAGAGAGAGACAGAGAGACAGAGAGAGAGAGACAGAGACAGAGAGAGAGAGACAGAGAGAGAGAGACAGAGACAGAGAGAGAGAGAGACAGAGAGGGAGAGAGAGAGAGAGAGAGAGAGAGAGACAGAGAGACAGAGAGGGAGAGAGAGACAGAGAGACAGAGAGAGAGAGACAGAGACAGAGAGAGAGAGAGAGACAGAGACAGAGACAGAGAGGGAGAGAGAGACAGAGACAGAGACAGAGACAGAGAGACAGAGAGGGAGAGAGGGAGAGAGAGACAGAGAGGGAGAGAGAGAGACACAGAGACAGAGACAGAGAGGGAGAGAGAGAGAGGGAGAGAGAGAGAGAGAGAGACACAGAGACACAGAGACAGAGAGAGAGGTGAGGTTAGAGCCATCTTTTATCATACATGTACGTCTGCAGCACTTACAGTCTGACATGTTTTGGTGATGACATGATGGTATTGGGTTGTGTAGTGTAGTGTAGTGTAGTGTTGAGTAGTGTAGTGTAGTGTAGTGTAGTGTTGAGTAGTGTAGTGTAGTGTAGTGTTGTGTAGTGTAGTGTTGAGTAGTGTAGTGTAGTGTAGTGTTGTGTAGTGTAGTGTTGAGTAGTGTAGTGTTGTGTAGTGTAGTGTAGTGTAGTGTAGTGTTGAGTAGTGTAGTGTAGTGTAGTGTTGAGTAGTGTAGTGTAGTGTAGTGTAGTGTTGAGTAGTGTAGTGTAGTGTAGTGTTGTGTAGTGTAGTGTTGAGTAGTGTAGTGTAGTGTTGTGTAGTGTAGTGTAGTGTAGTGTTGAGTAGTGTAGTGTAGTGTAGTGTTGAGTAGTGTAGTGTAGTGTAGTGTAGTGTTGAGTAGTGTAGTGTAGTGTAGTGTTGTGTAGTGTAGTGTTGAGTAGTGTAGTGTAGTGTTGTGTAGTGTAGTGTAGTGTAGTGTTGAGTAGTGTAGTGTAGTGTAGTGTAGTGTTGAGTAGTGTAGTGTAGTGTAGTGTAGTGTTGAGTAGTGTAGTGTAGTGTAGTGTAGTGTTGAGTAGTGTAGTGTAGTGTAGTGTAGTGTTGAGTAGTGTAGTGTAGTGTTGAGTAGTGTAGTGTAGTGTTGTGTAGTGTAGTGTAGTGTTGAGTAGTGTAGTGTAGTGTAGTGTAGTGTAGTGTTGTGTAGTGTTGAGTAGTGTAGTGTAGTGTAGTGTTGTGTAGTGTAGTGTTGAGTAGTGTAGTGTAGTGTAGTGTAGTGTTGAGTAGTGTAGTGTAGTGTAGTGTAGTGTTGTGCAGTGTAGTGTAGTGTTGTGTAGTGTTGAGTAGTGTAGTGTAGTGTAGTGTAGTGTAGTGTAGTGTTGTGTAGTGTAGTGTTGTGTTGAGTAGTGTAGTGTAGTGTTGTGTTGTGTTGAGTAGTGTTGTGTTGTGTTGTGTTGTGTTGCAGATGAAATGAAGTCGTAATGACCTGTGCGTTGTCATCACAGCCAGGTTGAACTCTTTATTTCAGGCCCTCTTTACATTTCCTCCTTTATGTTTACGTCCTGTGTTCATCAGGTTTCTGTACGTCAACATGTCCGTGTGTGTGTGTGTGTGTGTGTGTGTGTGGCTCATTATAACCTCACACTGCTTAATGGGAGTATTGTTGCTTTTGCTAATGACGACTGAAGTCATCGACTTGGCAACAGTGGCGCAGGTGAGCAGCAGGTGAGTCTGAGGAACAACAAGCCGCTGACAATTCAGCGCTAATGAGCCTCTGAACCAGTCAGCCAATTACAGAGCAGGCCTCGGGGCTTCATTTAGCCAATTACAGCCGCCTCCCCGAGGAGAGGAGAGGAGAGCCGCCGCCCCCCAGGAGGCAGCTCACCCACGTCAGCAGCCCGGCCCCCGCGGCGCCCTGCTATCCAAACACGCAGAGCCGCAGAGACACGGCGCCAAGAGAGGCTACAGAAATGGAGAGGCGGCGGGGGTCAGGGGTCACAGGCTGGACTGGAGGAGGGATGAAGGTTGCGGATGCAGATTCAACCTCTGAAGGTTTTAAAGGCCGAACTCCTCAGATTAGTTTATTTAGATTTAGACTCATTGTTTAAGTCTGGATTTGGTTTCTGATGCAGCAGGAAGTTTACAGTAAACAAGGTCAGCCAGCGGGGATAACCGGATAAGGAAACGTTGAAGGTCAAAAGGTCAAGTGAGGACAGAATCTGGAGGACAAAACTAAACAAAGCTTCAAAGAGTTTGTTTGTGTTTGTGCAGACGATGTGTTGTTTATCAGTCAACTTGACTCGTCTGCTAACTGCTAACTGTGTTCAGGGTCAGGGTCCCGCTCAGAGGGGCGTGTGTGTGTGTGTGTGTGTGTGTGTGTGTACTCACTCTTTGGGGAAGGGGATCGGCTGCAGCAGACTCGCCAGTGCCGGCCTCCAGTCGTCGTAGTCGGACCTGAGCCAGGCAGAAAGAAAGGAAGAGAAAGGCGAGATGGAGAGAGAGAGTCAGTGTTACGGCGTGAAGAGGAGGGTGGAGTCGGGTTAGAGCGGCCCGGGAACAAAAAGAGACGGGAAGCTGAAACTGAAGCTGAGCGAGGATGACGCAGAGTGCAGGTAGGAGCGTCATGTTGCTCTGTTAAGTAACTCGTCTTTGTTACACACACTTCAGACTGTCTCTTTTAGGTCGTCCAGACACACACACACACACACACACACACACACACACACACGTAACTCTGCCTGCTGGACTTTCACGTCGAAGGGCTCAAACTGTTTCCCACCACTTTCCATGACAACATACAGAGGGTTGAGGGTCAAAGGTCACAAGAAACCCCTTTCTGAACACATTTGTATCACATGTGACACTCACAGCATCTTGAGGATGAGGGCGAAGCAGCCCAGCACGCGGTCGGCCTGCGCCGGCAGCTGGATGGACAGAGTGTTGACCGCCGGGCTGACCAGCAGGCAGTCGATCAGGTTGGGCTCGCTGTCGCCCCCTGCGGGGCCGGCCTTCCGCTTGGCGTTGGCCGTGTTGTTGTTGCGCTCCAGCTCCACCAGGATCTCGCTGGAGTTGACCACAGAGGGAGGAGGTGAGAGGGGGAGGGACGGCGTGGGGGAGGAGATGGGGATGGAGGGGGCGGGATTTGAGGAAGCCAGGGGAGGCGGCTGAGGAAGGCCAGGGTTGGTGGAGAGCGGGAGGATGATGGCGGGAGGCGGCGTGGGCGGCTCGGGGCGCAGCAGGCGGAGCGGCATCGGGGGTTTACGGTCATTCTGCTGCTGGCAGCCATTTCTGATCTCCTTCAGGCTGGGGGAGTTATCACGACTGGAGAGAGAGAGAGGGGGAGAGAGAGAGAGAGAGAGAGGGAGAGAGAGAGAGAGAGAGAGAGAGAGAGAGAGGGAGAGAGAGGGGGAGAGACACAGAGACAGAGAGACCTTTAGTGTTTCCCGTTTCTTCAAAGGAGTTAGTTGTTGGTCTGTATTGTCAGTATGTAAATGAGCCTGGGCTCTGATTGGCTGGAGGTTGGAGTTATTTATAGGTCACATGTTCATGTAGCTACAGGAGAAGTTTGATGCTTTTCTATCTTTCTTCCTTCAGTCTTTCTCTTCTCCTTTCCTGTTTTGATTGTTTTTTCCCTGTAAACTCAGAGATGATGTCATTCCCTAAGGCCACAGATGAAGCAGAGACTTGGAGGGAACAGAAGAGGGGACAGATGAGACGTAGACGTGGCGTCTGGAGGGCCGGTGTCTCAGCGATGTCTCCCTCGTGTCACAACAGCTTCGGAAAATTTTGCGGAGAAATGTTTTTCTCTGAGGGCCGAGGAGGTTAATGAGTTAACACGGCCATGACATGTTCAGTCAACACAAAGGCCTCAGAGACACACAGAGACAGAGGCGCTCAGGCCCGACCCCTCACTCCTCCTCCTCCTCCTCCTCCTCCTCACTGTGCTGCACCCAGGCTGAGGCACAATGAGACACAAACCTCTCACTCACACAACTTTGGCTTGAAAGTTTTAAGAGTCGGTCCCAGAGTTTCATATCCACCATTAAAGGCTCAACATGGACAAACTACACACTCTACACACTCTGCCCCCTCTGCCCCCCCTCCCCCCTCTCTCACATGTCCCCTTCTACATGTGAGGAGAATGTTATTGAACTAAAGAGAGTTTCTACGCTGGGCTCAGGACTTATCATTCAAACCTGGCCAGTGAGGCGAGGCTGCGACCTGGGAGCCATTTTGTAAACAACAAATATAAGAGCAGATAAATGGTCTGCAGATAAACAAGATACGAGCAGAGGGAGTGAGAGGATCAAGAGGAAGAGGAGGAGGAGGATCAAGAGGATGGGGATCGGGAGGAGGAGGAGGAGGAAGAAGAGGGGGAGGAGGATCAGGAGGAGGAGGAGGAAGAAGAGGGGGAGGGGGATCAGGAGGAAGAGGAGAAGGAGGGGGAGGAGGAAGAAGAGGAGAAGGCCAGAGTTTGCAAACTGAAGTGTGTTGGGGGAAAAGATGAGATGCAGCTGGTGTGTGTGTGTGTGTGTGTGTGTGTGTGTGTGTGTGTGTGTGTGTGTGTGTGTGTGTGTGTGTGTGTGTGTGTGTGTGTGTGTGACTGACCTGTTGATGAAGTCCTCATAGCAGGAGTAAATGGCAGCGAGACAAACAGCCACCAGGTTGGGGAGGACCCGTGGGTGAGGGCACTGACCTGTGGGCCCGTGCATGCTGCAACACACACACACACACACACACACACACACACACACACACAGTAAAGTGACTGAAGTGCTGATGTGTGATTTTCAGAGAAATCGCCAACAGAACAAGTTCCCTGACTGTGAGAATGTTCTTCACCTACAGACCCAGACGGAGCCATGATCTTCCTCTAAGAGCTACAGGACGTTAGAAGTTCAGTCTGACACAAACATGTGGCCGCTGCCTTAGACAGCCTAATCCTGTGACCTTTCACCTTTACTCTGTGGTTCCAGGCTGCTGAGACATGCAGGGCCAAAGAAACTAGATCTTACAAAGGGGACAAGATCTGGTTGGGGTGAATGAGGCCTGGTCCTCCTGGATCTTCTGGATATCACTAACCTGTGGATGAACTTCTTGACCACCTCCATCCCAGCATTCAGCTCATTGAGGGCCAGGATGTACTCCTGAGTGAAGAGACGCAGGCGAGGGCACTTCCCAAAGTCCTGCCAAAGGGACGCCACATGAGGGAGAGTTAGAGTTACACGGGACCTCCACCACCCCACCTGGGCCCCGACCCCACCTGGGCCCCCTACCACCCCACCTGGGCCCCGACCCCACCCGGGCCCCCTACCACCCCACCCGGGCCCCCTACCACCCCACCCGGGCCCCCTACCACCCCACCTGGGCCCCCTACCACCCCACCCGGGCCCCCTACCACCCCACCTGAGCCCCGACCCCACCCGGGCCCCCTACCACCCCACCCGGGCCCCCCACCACCCCACCTGGGCCCCCCACCCCACCTGAATGATGTCATTGGTATGTGTGCAGCCTAACTCACCATGTTGTGTTTGAGGATTCTCTGGACCACAGGAGTGAACACTTCAATCACGACCTTGGACCTCGGTCGCTCCCGACAGTGCTGCAAAACACGGGAACGGTCCAAGAGGAAACAGTTTGATAACTTCACCTGATCAGGTGATTGATCAAACACACACTCACTCCAGATTCTACTCCACATACATGTGACATACATGACATCATGGCGTCTCTGAAGCGCCTCAGAGGGAAAATACACCGAACCAGAACCCCAGTTCCCCTAAAGAGCCCTAAGGCCCCACCCCTCTGTACACTCTCAGGTGTGTCTGCTGCTCTCCTCTCTGAAGGTTTCTTTCTTCTTTGCTGTATTTCAGCGACACAAATGAACTTCACTTCAAACTTGTCTAAAGTGAATCTTATCAAAGAGGCTCCGCCCCTTCATGATTCAGCTCACACCTGGAGCTCCGCCCCTTCATGATTCAGCTCACACCTGGAGCTCCGCCCCTTCATGATTCAGCTCACACCTGGAGCTCCGCCCCTTCATGATTCAGCTCACACCTGGAGCTCCGCCCTGTTTGGACCCAACTAACACCTGGGAAACACACAAGCTCACCTTGCAGAAGAACTCGCACAGGTCAGGCGGCGGGTGGTTGTTTTCCAGGAGAGGAGCAATGGCCTGAGCAAACACACACACACACACACACACACGGATGAATACAATTGTTTTCCACATCCTATCTCTTATTTGCCGCAGTGGCGCCCAGGTGAGCTGCACACACGCACACACACACACACGCACACACACACACACCAGATGGGAATCGACCGCAACAATGCTAAGCAGACCTGAGGCTCATAAAGCGGCGTCACAACCAGGACAGAAAGGTGACAGGAGGCTGCATCTACACGACTGTGACTCATTAACTGCTTCATGACAACACACAGTGGTTTATAACCGGGAACATGAAGTTCAGACTCACCACGATGATGTTCTCATGATCCTGAGCACTGAGGTTTGTGTTCTGAGAGGAAGAGAAATAAGGAAGAAGACCAGAGTTTAGGGAAGAACAAGAAGCGCTGTGTGTGCGTGCGTGTGTGTGAGCGTGTGTGTTCCTGTGTGTGTGTGTGTGTGTGTGTGTGTCTGAGTGCGTACCTCAGCCAGCAGGGTGGAGATGATGTGCAGTGGCGCCTGGTGGATGGAGTCGTCCTGTAGCGGCGAGGTCAGTGCCATGTCCACCAGCGCTCTGATCTCCTTCAGCACCACGTCCCAGCGGCTCGGGTTGTTCAGGACCTTTCGGTACTTGTAGATCTTTTTCTGTAGGAGACACAGAGCCACACTCCTGCATCAACACCCTCTGAAGTCACACACAGAGGGGAACATGTGACCTACATACGGGCCCAGGCTCAGTCAGTCACATGCACACCTTGGTGTCACGGTCCAATGCTTGAGGAAGAGGCACAGTGAAGAAATCATGTTAAGACGCCGGTGCTAGTAACGCTAACACAGTGTGCATCATTCCTCAAAACTCAACTCCATTTCAGAGCCGAGTCAAAATTAACCACTTCCTCTGCGGTGGCGTTTTGCTCGCTGGTTGGTTATGAATGGAAACTCAAAAGACGAAACACAGAAACAGGAAATGTTTATGAAGAGTCACAGGGCGACGTTGTGTGCGGCTTTAAATGTGTCCACAACACAAACGTCTCCTTTAACACAACTCACTGTGGACTCACACACACTTCCTCCTATTGTTTACATCTCAGAACATCACTTTAGATTCCAGTAAAGGTGTGTGAAGTGTGAACAGTGTGAGCGTGAGTGTGAACATATTGGAGTGTGTGTGAGGTAAAGTGGGCGGGAGGAAACAGACCAGGACACAAATCAATTAATACTTCATGACAAACAGTAACATTACCTTCCACTGCAGGGAGTGAAACCACTGGTCCCTTAGGTAACTGTTCGCTGCCTGAGAGAGAGAGAGAGAGAGGGGGGGGGAGAGAGAGAGAGAGAGGGGGGGGGAGGAGGAGGGAGAGAGAGAGAGGGGGGAGGAGGAGGGAGAGAGGGGGGGGAGGAGGAGGGAGAGACAAACAGCTTGTTAGTATCATCTCAGGCAATAGAATGCAAGTCTACACACACACACACACACACATACACACCTGCTCCCCGTGTGTGTGTGTGTGTGTGTGTGTGTGTGTTTGCTCTCTTTTTTTACTGCCTTCCTCTAATGTGCGTTAACAATAAATTAATCGATTGCCAACCAAACGGAGTGAAACAGCTGTAAGGTGGGACAGACGGGCAGAGTGTGTGTGTGTGTGTGTTCAGAGGAAGATGGAGGATGTTACAGCTCGGGGAGGAGGAACAGTGTGTTCAGTACAGTTTGTTCTGTTTGGAGGGAGATAGCGATGTGAGTTCTTCTTTGTGTGCCGGTCTTCATGGTTTCATCATCAGGTTTCACTCTGAATACGTCTGAGGGACGACTGCAGGTGGGAGGAGCTCCTTCAAACACAGACTCAATGTGGAGGAAACCACGCCCCCTCTGCTTGTCTCCGCCCACACTTTCTGTTTTTATTTGAGGGGTTTCTATTAAAAAAGAAACGTGGCAGATTTTCTTTCTTTCTCTCTTTTTATCAACATTCATCAGATCGTTCATTATTAACAGAGCAGTCATGAGCTCACACACACACACACACACACACACTGTGTTCCGTCTCATCACTTGACTCCTTCACTGGTTTCATTTGCAACTCGACTGTCCATCTCGACCTCTGACCTCTAACCAGCCACTCCACTCCCAGTTCAGTATTCTGGCTCTCCGGTTCTCACGATGGGTTAAGAAGCCAAAGGTCATCTGATCTAAACCCCGCTGATGAGCCTGCTGCTCCAGCTGGACGACCTCAGGGTGAAGACTCTCATTACGCACAAAGAGCCGCCCTTCATCATCAGAGGCACCTGTGCTGCTTCTGCTGCCACTCAGGCTGAAGTCCAAACAGGAAGTGCAGTCAGAGCGTCATTATGTCACTGTGGTAAACTAACATCTCATGATGACCAGACTAAGGGTTAGCTTCTTTGTCTGAGCTCCTATGAATGAACTACATCAATGAGGGAACATCTCATGAGGGAACATCTCTTGAGAGGAACATCTCATGAGAGGAACATCTCATGAGAGGAACATCTCATGAGGGAACATCTCATGAGAGGAACATCTCATGAGGGAACATCTCATGAGGGAACATCTCATGAGAGGAACATCTCATGAGGGAACATTTCATGAGGGAACATCTCATGTGAGGAACATCTCATGAGGGAACATCTCATGAGGGAACATCTCATGAGAGGAACATCTCATGAGGGAACATCTCATGAGGGAACATCTCATGAGAGGAACATCTCATGAGGGAACATCTCATGAGGGGAACATCTCATGAGAGGAACATCTCATGAGAGGAACATCTCATGAGGGAACATCTCATGAGAGGAACATCTCATGAGGGAACATCTCATGAGGGAACATCTCATGAGAGGAACATCTCATGAGAGGAACATCTCATGAGGGAACATCTCCTCAAAGCCCCATCAGCACCGCCTCCTCATCTGGTTTTTATCAATCAGAACCATTTGATGCTGATAGGATGAGTTGATAAGTGTATTGATCAGACAGAAGTACTGAAGTGAACTCGGCTCTCTGTAATGTTTACGCGTCAAGACAGAGGGGCGTTTTTCCCTCAGTGTGCACAGCTGTGTCTCCGTGTCTCCACACCTGCAGCAGGACGGTGCCTCCTGGGAAGCTGAGCTGCACGCAATACTTTGGGGCGTTGTCCCAGGAGAGGAGCTGCAGGTCCTCGATGGCGCTGTAGGACAGGGAGGTCTCCATGTAACCGGTGGGCTGAGGAGAGAGAGAGATAGAGAGATAGAGAGAGAGAGACATAGAGAGAGAGAGAGAGAGAGACGCAGGACATTAAGGTTTACAGTGCAGGCACAACGTGTAAACACAGCAGCTATGTTCACTGGCAGTCAGCTGGAAACACATCCAGAGCCGACCTGCCCTGAGCACACAGCAGGTCACACACACACACACACACACACACACACACACACACACACACACGGCTCCTTTATCAGCACACACACATCTGATGCAGGGCCAAGTCAACAGTTATTCAATGTTGAAACAAAGTGGAAAATCAATCTAGCAAAAGCTATTAATCACACAAATACACAAACATCACCTGGAAGGACAATGTGAGCCAACACACACACACACACACACACACACACACACACACACACACACACACACACACACACACACACACACACACACACACACACACACACACACACACACACACACACACACACACACACACACACACACACACACACACACACACACACACGCGGCTGTGTGAGCTGGTAGCAGATGCAGTAACAGGCTGCGACCTGTCTGCTGGGCTCAGACTGAACACAAACGCTGACAGATCACCACAAGTTTCCGGACGCAGGAACACAAGAGTCTTTAGAGAGAAACGGGGGAGGGGAGAGAAATCTAAACAGATCGAAATAACGAGGGCCAGAAAAGCCACAAGGAAACCAAGCTTGTGTTTCTGTGAAGTCTGAAGTCCACAGAGTCTCTGTCAGTAAATGAATCAGCAGGCCGTCCCTGCTGATGGGAGCTCTGCTGCGTTTCCACATAAACGCCCGCGCTGACGTCAGGGCTGAGGCTGAGCGAGCTCAGCATTAATGAGAGGCCACAGCTTTCTGCCATTTAGCTGCATTTTTCTTGTGTGTTCTTTTCAGAGGAGCTTTTATTTAGAAAAGCTGGAGGACAGTCGCTCAGACTCAGCCTGAACAGAGGAGGAATGAGGAGGAATGAGGAGAGCTTCAGAGCTTCAGAGCTTCAGAACTTCAGAGCTTCAGAGCTTCCAGCAACTTTCAGCCTCAAAAACGCTTCAGAGCCTCAATCTGCTGACAAACTGTCATGGCGATGTCAGGAAGTTTACATCTGAACAAACAAACCCTCACCTTAACTGAAACATTCATTGAAACGTTCTGGAAATATGTGAAGTTCTGCCCGCCACAACAAAAGCAAAATAGATAATAAGACTGAAGGCTACAGCACCGCACAGACGAGTAACACTACAGGGCAGCAGCTCAATGAGTGACAACCACATGTTTACATGATGCTGCATATGGATCTGTGTGGGGACAGGAGGACAGACAGCAGGACAGACAGACAGACTCAGAATGATCTGAGCTGTGGTGTTGTTCTGGAGTGACAGGGAGCCTGTAGATCATCTTCAGGGCTAAATTTAACCCTCACTGTGCCCTCCATTTCCTTTACTGGACAGGAAGACACAGGCTGCTCTTCCCGCACTGCTTCTATCGGCGATAAACAACACAAACACACGTGAGCGTCACATGGACAACCCTCCCCCCCTCACACACACACACACACACACACACACACAGCCCCCCCTCCCTGCAGAGTGGAGCAGACAGGTGCTTCTCTTTATTTGCGTCCATCTCGCTGTGGAACAGACTCCTCCCCTCCAGGCTCCTCCCCTCCATGCTCCTCCCCCTGCTGAAGAACAAACATGCTGTTCCTCCCTCACCACCGCACACACACACACACACACACACTGTAGGATTTTGACTGCAGATAACATCCACTGCAAATATTGATTCTGGGCGAGATGTCTCATTTCCGTTATTCCGTCCATTATTCAAGCTCAGGTGGACACACACACACACACCTGCATGTGAATAACAAAGTAAGCATGATGGGAGGAGTGTAAATGTGCAAAAGGAGATAAATGTGTGATTTTGATGGAGAGGAGACAAACAGAGGAGAGGCTTACATTTTCTGATAACCAGCTGAGGTTACCATAGAGACTCTCTCTCTCTCTCTCTCTCTCTCTCTCTCTCTCTCTCTCTCTCTCTCTCTCTCTCTCTCTCTCTCTCTCTCTCTCTCTCTCTCTCTCTCTCTCTCTCTCTCTCTCTCTCTCTCTCTCTCTCTCTCTCTCTCTCTCTCTCTCTCTCTCTCTCATTTCTCTCATTTCTCTCCCAGGGCTCGGCTCTGGGAGAGCGATGGATTTCAACAGCGGCACCGGCGGCGGCGCTCTCCTCTGCTGTGTTGCCATAGAAACAAAGGGATGGGATGGAGATGTATGTTATGTTTTCCCCTCATTGATGTTGTTGTCAGGGAGCCACAGATACAGAGCGACGGAGCGACGGAGCGACAGAGCGACAGCTATCCTGTCCACTATTTGATCAAAACTCCTCCCACTTCCTGAAATAAGCAGAAGCTGTTTTGTGTCTTGCTCGCTGCTGAGTCACCGCCTGAGCCACGACCTCATCGACCCCCCCCCCCCACATGTCACCGTGGTTTGGAGCTGCAGGGGGCGACGCCAACAAACACACAGAGGAAGAGGAAGAGGAGGAGGAGATGGGGAATCTCCCCTATTCCACTTCATTTGTTCCCTCTAGTCCTCTGCAGCTTCCTCCTTCCTTCCCTTCTTCCTAACCTTCTTTAAGTTTAATGTCCCAGAATGCAAAGTGCTTCAAACTTTCACGCTCCATCATATGAAGCAGGTGTGTGAGACCTCCCTCCCTCCTGTCTGTGTGCATCAGGACAGACACAGTCCTCAGTCCCCTGTGTGTTCAGTCACTTCCTGTTCCTGTCTTTATAATCGCACCACAGCAGCTCCAAACACAGAAGCGGCCCGAAGGCTGAGCCGTGATATGACGGAGCACACGCTGACCTCAACACGCCACACGCTCTGTTTAGTCTTTCAGTCACACTGTGGAACACCGGACTGGCGTGACGTTTCCTGGGCGTTACAGAGTCGCTTCCTCCCTCTACGATAAGAAGCTTCGCCATTCAGCCAAGAACAAGAAGAGACTGAGACCAAAACACAACGCTGACCTACAACACACTGGACGAGTCACAGCCCCAGGGAGAGAGAGAGAGAGAGAGGAGGGAGAGAGAGGAGAGGAGGGAGAGGGAGAGAGAGGAGAGAGAGAGAGAGAGAGAGAGGGAGAGAGAGGAGAGGAGGGAGAGGGAGAGGGAGAGAGAGGAGAGAGAGAGAGAGAGAGAGGGAGACTTAAAACTATATTTATGACTACTTCCTATTTAATATTTCTCTTAATTAAATAAAAATGTGTTTTTTTACATCATATATTATATTTCATTATTTTTCTCTCAGATGTGTTACTGTGCCATCTCCTCCTGGCTGCTCTGGACACTCTGGCTGCTCTGGACTCAATGAGCCTCTGAGCTGCTGTGCAAATCACATTACCGCTCATCATGAGGGACAACAAGGGGCTGATGGGAAACACAAGGCAGGAGAACAGAACGCAGGTACACACAGGTACACACATGTACACACATGTACACACATGTACACACATGTACACACAGGTACACACATGTACACACATGTACACACATGTACACACATGTACACACATGTACACACAGGTACACACATGTACACACATGTACACACATGTACACACATGTACACACAGGTACACACATGTACACACATGTACACACATGTACACACTGTACCACAACCCAAACTATGAATCAGAACATGAGCCCACAAATACTGCTGCTATAACGTGAATGAACACACAAACACACACACACACACACACACAGTCCTGTCTCTCTGTTTCCGTGGCGCTCAGACGTTTTGAACGCAGCAGAATGACTCCAATTCCAATCTATTCCAAATATAATAAATCAAAGTGTCAGAAACACAGAAGAGAGGCTCCAGTATTAGAGGCCTGACAGAGGAGGAGGAGGAGGAGAGGAAGGAGGAGGAGAGACTCTCTAGTATCAAAGGTCAGTGAGTAAAGACAAAAGGAATATGATTTTAAGAAAAATGAATAATAATGAAAAATCTGAAAATCTGAAATAAAATAATGAAACATTTGATCATGAAGTTCCAAACCTCCAGGATGTAAACAAACC
>NW_027467137.1:77500-85487 GCF_046128005.1 Genypterus blacodes | reverse complement strand
GTCTGTGTGTGTGTGTGTGTGTGTGTGTGTGTGTGTGTGTGTGTGTGTCTGTGTGTGCATGTGTGTGTGTGTGTCTGTGTGTGTGTGTGTGTCTGTGTCTGTGTCTGTGTTTGTGTGTGTGTCTGTGTCTGTGTCTGTGTGTGTCTGTGTGTGTGTGTGTGTGTGTGTGTGTGTGTGTGTCAGCCTGCAGTGGTCCACAGCTGATAAGGACAGCGAGGAAATTTCACGCATCACAAATTGGACAGCAGGAGAAAGAGAAATCCAGCAGAGAGAGAGAAAGGAACAGAGCAGATAAGAGTTCAGCTAATAGAAAGTAAACACAGGAAGACGCTGAGCCACTTCCTGTTTGATACGGAGGAGCCCGTGTGTTTGGGGTTCATGTGGGTCCAGGTTTTCCCTCTGATCCTGATCCGTGTAATGCAGCACGCTTTAGTGGCAGTGTGTTGGTGCCTGTTTTCACTCAGTGTGCATAGATTGAATGAACAATGAACAATGTCCCAGTTTGGGATCAATAAAGTTTCTGTCTATCAGTTTATCATATTCTCTCTGTCTGTCAGAACACGCCTGGACACATGTGACCTCAGACTTGTGTGTCCTTGTGGTGTCACAGTTGTATCAGTTTGTTGTGTCCTTTGCTCTGCATTCTGAGGATTTGTAAACTATCACAGGTAAACGGTGTGTGTGGAGATCAAGCACTGTGTGTGTGTGTGTGTGTGTGTGTGTGTGTGCGTGCAGCAGCAGTGTTTACTGCTAAAATATTTGCGAGGTGTCGTTGGAGCTTTGCTGTCTGTGTTTGCTTGTCGTCATGTTGCTGTTTGACAAAATGCTGCAACACGGAGGAAACAGCAGCGCTCTTAAAGGGCCACACACACGCCGCTCAATCTGTAGGGCGGCTGTGTGTGCGTCTGTCATTGGCTGCCTGTTTTTAAGGTCACCGGCAGAAGAGGTCAAACTGTGTGTGTGTGTGTGTGTGTGTGTGTTAAACATGCGTCTGCTCTGTGACGATGACACTGGAGTCTAACAGAGGCAAGCGTCACAACACAACAGGTCTCCCTAGCAACCGTCACCGTCGGGTACGATGATATACAGATATGATTTCCATGAAATAGGAACATGTTCCATGTTTCCACTCCTCAGGCTGCAGCTGCAGATCATTGTGACTGTGCTGATGTGTGCAGCAGTCTGAGCGGCCCACAGATCAGCCGCTCTGCCCCACTGCTCTCTCTCACACACACACACACACATTTCAGACCTGTGGGTTCCACATCATCAAACTTTCAGACTTTCTACTTGAAAACAATGACATCCCATAATGCACCCAGCCAGCCAATCAGAGCAGAGCAGAGCTGTTCTGATGATCAAAGGTCAGAGGTTAACATAAGTGTATCTAACTCAACATATACGTTCATGTAGCTAAAGAGGAATTCATGGTAGATATAAAGTGAGAAGAAGAATGTGAAGACACGCCCCCTTTGAAGATGTGACCTCCGCCGCACGGAGATAAGAAACAAAGTGAGGAAGAAAATCCATGGTGGTAAAATGCAGAACATGAGAGCGTCGCTGTGCAGACTGAGTGAGATTAATGCACGTTAACTAAGTGTGACAGACAATCAATTATTGGAAATGTGTAGAATGTGTGAGGGGGGGGAGGGGGGGGGGGGGGGGATAATTGCTGAGGTTGGAGCCTCGGGGGGATTTGATGTTCATCCATAAACTACAGGGACAGAAACACCAGCCGGGTCAGAGCGGAGAGCTGGAGAGACACACACACACACACATGTTTAAACCCTTCAGTCGCCCTTTAGGCCTTCACCCCTTAGGCTCCTCCCCTTTAGGCTCCACCCCTTTAGGCCTCCACCCCTTAAGGTCTCACTCCTTTAAGACCCCTCCCCTTTAGGGAGGCAGTAGCTCAGTGGGTAGTGCTTCCGCTTGGGAACCGGAGGGTCGCCGGTTCGAGTCCCTGCCGAGGTGCCCCTGAGCAAGGCACCGAACCCTCAATTGCTCCCCCCTCTGCGAAGGGTGGTAATGTAATGTAAGTCGCTTTGGATAAAAGCGTCCGCAAATGATTGTAATATAATGTTTAGGCTCCTCCCCTTTAGGCCTCCACCCCTTTAGGTCTCACTCCTTTAAGACTCCTTTCCTTTAGGGGCCACCCCTTTATGCTCCTCCCCTTTAAGCATCCACCCGTTTAGGCTCCACCCCTTCAGCAAAGTCACGTCAGGCTCCATGGTAACGCCTTTGTTTCCACACTGAACTGGTCCATGCCCCCTGGTGGAGAGCATGATGAACTGCTGTCTCTAACTTTATGAGGAAAGGCTTCAATTGACAACAATGTACGGCACTGAAATGGAAGTTTTAGTGTTGAAAATCTTTAAATCCCTGCTAAGTCTGAACTTACAGAGAGAAACATTTCCTCTCTTTGATGATTTGTTTTTGTTCTCATGCTGAAATCCAAATGATTTAAAATATTCCGCTCGTTCAAACTTCACCTGGACGGAACAAAGGAGTGTGTGTGCATGGATACAGACAAGCTGATGATTTACAAAACAATCAAACATCTTTCATTTAGAGCGGTGATGAGCTGTGCTTCCTGTTATGATTCATGTTGTTATGGTTATTTGGGCTCATTATGGTCTGTCTGCTTCAGTCATTATTCACACGCTCAGATAACTTCAGTTAAAGAGCTTTCTGCTTCAGCTGCCCGGTGTGTGTGTGTGTGTGTGTGTGTGTGTGTGTGTGTGCGTGTGTGTGTGTGTGTGTGTGTGTGTGCGTGTGTGTGTGTGTGTGTGTGTGTGTGTGTGTGTGTGTGCGTGTGTGTGTGCTGTCAGTCCCGGTGGTGGTAAGATGGATGCGTGGGCTGTAGGCGTGTGGCAGGCGTGTGGCAGGCGTGTCCCTCTGCAGAGCCTCACGTCTCTTTACCATCAGCCTCAGACGCTCCCATTGATCTTTATCGCTGCGAGAAAAACAAATCCCCCGACGCTCCGCCGACCTTTACGGTCCTTACCTTTCATCTGTGTGTGTGTGTGTGTGTGTGTGTGTGTGTGTGTGTGTGTGTGTGCAGGTATTTTGGTGGCTCCACTTTTCCTCAGTTTGACCTCCAGCTGTCTGTTTGTGGGACAAAGCGTTCGTCCTGTTGGCTTCTGTCCGTCTCTCTTTGTGTCGGTGTGAGAGTGAAGATGCTTGGATTCATGAGGAGAAACAGAGAGCTGAGCAGTGACCTCTGACCTTTCCTTCCTCTCTCCATCTACCTGTTTGTGCTCATCCTGTCCTGTGATGTCCTGCATGTCAGACGGCTCAGGCGGATCTGTGTGTGCAGGTTCACTTCCTGCTCTCCTGTGCTGATCAACAGACTGCATATGTTAAGCAGCAGGGTTTAGCCCCTCCTCCTCCTCCTCCCCCTCCTCTTCCTCACAGACCTCACGTGGCTCTGAGCTCCTGCAGCAGGTTTGAGCTCTAATAGAGAACTGAGCCTCATCATGTTCTAAAAGAGCATTCAGACCAACATGACTCAGCTCAGCCTGAGCTCAGCTGAGGATAACAGGAACTAGAGTTACCATAGTAACTACAGGCTGCACACGAGTTCAACCACACACACACACACACACACACGCACACACACACGCACGCACACACGCACACACAGATCAATAAACCAACTTGTTATCGACTGAGTCTTTTCCCGGAGCTTCATCTGAACTCATTAGCGACTGGTTGATCTGAGGTAACTGATAAATTCCAGGTTAATGAGCTGAGACTAAATGAATCAGAGATGTTTGACCCTGCAGCTTCAGCACTCACAGGGTTAATCACACAGATTAATGCCTTGCTCAGGGGCGCTGCTGCAGGCGGAGCTTAAACCCGGCCCTCAGATTGAAATCCAATCTTTCTAATTGATATTGACATTTCCACTCATGATGAGGATTTAACTACATTGTGGTTGCCACAGCGACCAGGGTTGCTTGATAAGTTTTGAGCCTGACATTAAGAAGAATGTCAGGCTCATTGATTGATGGATTCACATCACTTGAACTGTAATGTTAATGAGGATGAAGAGGATCGGTTGGTAACTTCCTAACCAAAGAGAGAGAGAGAGAGAGAGAGAGTTCAGGAGGTTCTTGGGATGTTTGGTGAGGTCCTCTCTCTCTCTCTCTCTCTCTCTCTCTCTCTCTCTCTCCCCCTCTCTCTCCCCCTCTCTCTCTCTCTCTCTCTCTCTCTCTCTCTCTCTCTCTCTCTCCCCCCTCTCTCTCCCTGTCTCTCTCTCTCCCTTCCTTTCTCTCTCCCTCTCTCTCTCTCCCTCTCTCTCCCTCCCTCCTCCCTCTCTCTCTCTCTCCCTCCCTCCTCCCTCTCTCTCTCTCTCTCTCCCTCCCTCTCTCTCTCCCCTCCCTCTCTCTCTCCCTCTCCCCCCCCCCTCTCTCTCCCCCCCTCTCTCTCTCTCTCTCTCTCTCTCTCCCTCCCTCCCTCTCTCTCTCTCTCTCTCTCTCCCCCCTCTCTCTCTCCCCCCTCTCTCTCTCCCTTCCTCTCTCTCTCCCTCTCTCTCTCTCCCTCTCTCTCTCTACACTTTAGTTGTGTATGGGAGTCAAATCGCCTCATATCAGCTGCAAACTGCATGCGGCTGCCTGGGAAGGTTTGATTTCAAATGCACGCGCACACACACACACACACACACACACACACACACAAGGATATATGCACAAACCTGCACAACACGTCGGAGAAGATTTGCCTGTCACACAGATTTGTTTAAGCACTCTAATGTATTCCATCTCTCAGGTTTGTAGGTTAGAATTTAACACAATCACTCTCTCACACACACACACACACACACACACAGATTGTTTATCTGCGTCTCCACTTCCCTCTGCCCTCCCTTTAATTCTCTTTCTCATTTTCCCGCCTCAAAGCAGAGCTGTGATCCCAGCTAAACTGCCGACCCTCCTCCTCCTCCTCCTCCTCCTCCTCCTCCTCCTCCTGAGCAGGAGCTGGTTGTTCCATAGAAGCGTATAATGCTCATCTCCAGCAAACACATTGAAAGGTTAGGCCTGATTTTCCCTGCGTTTGTCTGCAGAACACCGGAGCCTGCAGATTGAGCCGCTCGCTCTCACTCAGGCACAGCAGGGACGATGGTGAGGCAGCAGCGCCATCTACTGGCTGCAAGCTCACACACTGGGGACAGGGAGACAGAGAGGGAGACAGAGAGAGAGACAGACAGGAGAGAGAGAGAGACAGAGAGAGACAGAGAGAGAGAGAGAGAGGGAGAGAGAGAGAGAGAGAGAGAGAGAGAGAGAGACAGAGAGAAAGAGAGAGAGAGAGAGAGAGAGAGAGAGACAGAGAGAGAGAGAGAGACAGACAGACAGAGAGACAGACAGAGAGAGAGGGAGGGAGGGAGAGAGGAGAGTTCACTGGTGTGAGTTGAGTCCAGCTTGTTTCTGCAGCGTGTGTGGGAGGATGAGGAGGATGAAGGTCATGTACAGTATAAATGGCTGTGAGAGCCATCTGTTGACACTGTGAGTCATTCAGGGGTCACAGCAGGGTCACAGCAGGGTCACAGCAGGGTCACAGAGGCCCCCCACACACACACACACACACACACATGCGTACACTGGTTCAGGGTTTCTGCTGCAGTAAAATGCTGTAAGTTGTCTTCTTGCTTTGTTTGCTCAGTGGTTTAGTTTCTAACTCCTGAACACACACACACACACACACACACACACACACAGGTCTCTCTCTCTGCTCCTCTTCAGCTCCTCTTCTTCTTGGCTCTTGGTCTCTTCTGGCTGGTCTTAGCTGTAGTTTGGTTTCCTGTCAGGCTCAGTCTCTCACATGTTTGCTTTGTCTTCACTCAGTCTAACTTATTCCTCATTGCCAAACTTAATGAGATCTACAAACAAATGAAGCGTCGCTGTGGGAGAGACGATCATCAGTCAAGAGTAATGAGACGCTCCACTAATGAGCCGCACACACACACAGACACACACACACACACACACACACACACACACACACACACATACAAGAAACACATACACATACAAGAAACACACACGCACACACAGACACACACACACACACACACACACACACACACACACATACAAGAAACACATACACATACAAGAAACACACACGCACACACAGGAAACACGCAAACATACAAGAAACACACACACACACACACTCATCAGCCTGCAGGTGTAGTTTGGTTGAATCTGAACAAGTGATGATGAGGGAGAAATCTGCCAACATGTTTGAATCTTCATCTTCATCATCTTCCTCTCCTTCACCGCTGAACTCTGTTTGTAGACGTCTGTTGGTCTTTGAATGCACCATGGTGGGTCCCTGAACTCAGCACAGTCACGTGATGATGATGATGATGATGATGATGAAGAGTCCAGAGCAGACTCAGGGCCTCTTACAGTAACACACACACACACACACACTCTGTGGTTGATCCATCAGGCCTCTGCCTCTCCCTTATTGGTGCTTGAGCCTTAGGTTGCTTGTGTTTGCTCTCTCAGGAAGCTCCTCCTCCTCCTCAACAAGAAGAAGAGCTGAAGCTGAGGAAGCAGAGGGAAGATGAGGCGTTCAGGGACACTTCATTCACAGGACAAACTGCCTCTCTCAGATATTTGTGTCCCACTTGCATGAGGGCAGAAGGCCCTCATGCTCTGCTGGTGATCAGGCTCAGTGAACATCTAAATGAGGCCTGCTGGTCTCAGGAGCTCCAGTATGGAAATGTTCACCTTCAGGCCTGAAGTTTACTAGTTTGTCATTTACATCCTCACTGTCAAGTTCACGCCCCAGCACCTGTCACTCATCCTGACGAGCTGTCAGACTGAGCAGAGTGTAGCTGCAGGCTCAGTCACCATGATCTTCATATAGACTTTGACTCTGAAATGTGAAATGTGCATGGCAGCATTTATCTGTCTTTATTTGGTACAACAGAAGCTGAGCAGTCAGCTGGCTGTGGGTCTCTGTGGGTCTCTGTGGGTCTCTGTGGGTCTCTGAGGGTCTCTGAGGGTCTCTGAGGGTCTCTGTGGGTCTCTGTGGGTCCCTGTGGGTCTCTGAGGGCCTGGACGCTCCAGGTCACAGAGGAGTTCTGTTTCTCAGTCCGTCTTTAGTCACATACAGATCACATCAAGCACACACACACATCAGTGTTTACGTCTGTTACGCTTCATCCAGCCCACAATCCAGGACTGAGTCTGAGTCTGAGTCTGCTTCCCCTCCTCTTGTCTCGTCTTCAGGTAACTCCCCCTCAGAGGAGTCGGAGGAGCGGGACAAAGAGCCCAGGACCCTGACCTACCCGGCCTACATTGCCAGTCTGTTGGACACGGGGGCCAAGCGCATGGCGGCCGGCGTGCGTATGGAATGTTCCAGTCAGGGTCAGTGTCCCCGCTCCTGCCACCTGTGCCACATGAGCCCCAGGGCGGCGGGGGGGCGGCAGCAGTCTGAGCCCGTGCTGCTGCAGATCACCAAGGCCGCGCCCATCTATGAGCTGGTGTCCAACAACGAGACCTACCAGGTCTGTCCCTGTCCCTGTCTGTCCTCTGTCTGTCCTCTGTCTGCCCTTTTTCTGTCCTCTGTCTGTCCTCTCTCTGTCCTCTCTCTGTCCTCTCTCTGTCCTCTGTCTGTCCTCTCTCTGTCCTCTCTCTGTCCTCTGTCTGTCCTCTCTCTGTCCTCTGTCTGTCCCCTGTCTGTCCTCTCTCTGTCCTCTCTCTGTCCTCTGTCTGTCCTCTCTCTGTCCTCTGTCTGTCCTCTCTCTGTCCTCTGTCTGTCCCCTGTCTGTCCTCTCTCTGTCCTCTCTCTGTCCTCTCTCTGTCCTCTGTCTGTCCCAATGTAAAGCTGCTTACAGACAAATCAACGCTGCCCTCTGGTGGCTGTAGCAACAAAACACAACTCACTGCTAAAGCTAAAGTGATCTCCTCTCTGATCGTCTCCTCCCTCTGATCAGAGGAGAAGGACAGAGACATGAAGACAAAGTGTCCTA
>NW_027467137.1:45000-67500 GCF_046128005.1 Genypterus blacodes | reverse complement strand
GCACATTATCATCTGTGTTTACTGAAGATGGGGCTGATAGATGTTTGGATGTTTTTGTGGTCACAAACAGTCTGGACTCAGTCTTAGGCTCCTCCTCCCTCTCCACAGATTCCATGTCACAAATGAGGAACATGTAGAGTTGATTTCCACGGGGTTGTAAAAGCCCAGATAAGATGAAATATGAACTTTGTGTTTAGAGTCTTTATCTCCCTGTGGCAGCCTCAGACTCTCACTCTGACCCGCTGAGCGCTTGGCAGCACCAGAGGACGTTTTAGTAGCAACATCGCGTGACGTTCTTCAACTAAAAGCATAAACTCGCCCGCCCGTCTGTCCAGAGCCTGACGCGTTCCCTCCCCAGGCCAGGGCTTGTCATCGCCGGGGGAGCGCCAGTGGCTTCCAGCGTGCCGCCGGGGTGTTGACTTAGAAAGGGAAGACGTGTTGGCCGAGCCTCCGTCCTCGCCGGCTCGGCCGCTCGCTGTCCTTGGTTGGACTCTGTGGCCTTTGACGAACTGAGAGAAGGTTTGATTCTTTTACTTCCCCTCTGTTTTGATATGACAGTCTGTCTAATCAGAGGCTCGCTCGCCACGATACGTTGTGTTATGTTTGGACGTCATGTGAAGAAATCATAATCACAGCAGACTGTTTACTTTGCTGAGGACTTTTATAGTCCAGGATAAAAATACAGGCAATGCTTTTCCACTTTTCTGTAACGCTGAAAAAGAAAGAGAAACTCGTCAGTTTACCTCCTCCAACAAAGAGCAACCCATCAGCCTGACTTCCTGACCTCCTGACCTCCTGACCCTGTAGTCCTCTCATAGTCACCTGAAGGACCTCTCTCTCTATCGGTGTAGGAGATCTGAGTGTAGATCAATACAGTGATTGTTCTGGATGAAGATCCATCCAAACTCTTTGTCCTTTACTGAATCAGCTCCATCTCCATCTTGGAATCTAATGGTAATGAGTGTTCTGGTCCTCAGTCTCTGCCACCATCTAGTGGCAACCAGGTGTAAACACAGGAGGAGCCGTCTGAATGGTCGTCTATGTAACATAATGTTAAAAAATACAATCACTTTCATTCCTCTTCAAAGTTCTTTGGCCCACAACCTCTACACGCAACTTCCTCTTATTATCTTGTTTAGACAAACACAAACACACACACACACACACACACACACACACACACACACCCTGTTGTGTGTGCAGACAGGACGCTCGTGTCTGAGCGGCCATGTTGTCATTCATATCATTTTTCTGCTCATGGTGGTCAGATTCTAACCGAAGAGCTCAGATGGGGTTTGGAGTTTCTGGTTGTGGTCGGTGAGAGAGACAGAGAGAGAGAGAGAGACAGAGAGAGAGAGAGAGAGAGACAGAGAGAGAGAGAGAGAGCGACTCTCCTCCCTCAGGGTTTTATCACAGAAACGAGGAAAATGTCACACATTTCCATGAGGAGGCGAGGAGTCACCTGGAGCTCTGTGTCTTCTGTGTTTTTATAAATGTGGATTTAAATGTGAACACTGGTGAACAACTCCAGGTCTGCAGCCTAGTGCCTTGGTCATGGGCAATGGCAGAGGCATGAACATAACACACGTGTTTTTGATGGTAGAGGAGCCTGGAGGACACACACACACACACAGACACACACACACACAGGGAGAAGGTCCAAACCCCGGGGCTTCCTGTTGTGACACAACAATTCTAACTGCTGCGCCGCCACAGTCGGCCCAGATCCTCATTATGCGTTCCATTATTGTGTTGGTTCGTTCTGTGTGATGTGTGCTTTCACGTGGACCGTGCGGCCCGGTTGCCGTCGCTTGTCATCACTTCATCGCTTCGTGCCGGCCGGCAGTCTTGCGGTTTGGCAGCGCGGTGGCGTTCCTCCGTGAAGTGTTGGTTTGGCTGGAGGAGGAGGAGAGAGTGTGTGGAATGACTGCGCTCTCCTCCGCGGGGTTTCACTCCCACATCAGTCTTAATGCTTATTTATTGCACTTAATGTCCCCATGAGCCATATTTACAAACTCCCAGCTTCATGTTCCTGATAAAGATGATATTTCAGCTGGCCTGGTTTGGACCACAGAGCGTCTGAACCTTTGTGTCTTTGCCGTCGTGCCTCTCTGGTGTTGGAAGCATTGGTTGGTCTGTTTGGGCTCCGCAGGATCGGGTCTTACTTCCTTACTTCCTTCATTCATTTTCCAGCTCTTTCCAGCCCAAACCTTCTCCGGCGCCTGTATGCTTTGGGCCGGAGCAGGAATGTGTCAGGCAGAGCGCTCGTTCAGACCCGAAGCGCTCTGCCACGCTCTGGATTCAGGCGCTGTCGTCAAATGATGCAATTTGAAAACAACAACAGAGCCACAGAGTGATTTATGCTCTGCAGACAGCATGAAGTATCTGAGATGTCTATCAGCACCCAGACTCCACATGTTCACTATTCCTACAGTCAAGTGTGTTTAGGGAGCAGAAGAAGAACGCTCTGGCTCTGTCAGAGGCCAGGTTGTGCTTCTCATTAAAGCCATTCTCAGAGGTTTAGCTAACTTGATGTTTTCAAGTCTGCACTCTATCACTGCTGTGCTTTGTTTGTACGTAGCATCGTTTCTGAGGAGATTTGTTTCCCTGTGGTTGCTCTGACAGGAAGGCCGGCCTCATCCTCTCCCAGTTGGAGGAGCTCTCTCCCTGGTGTAAGGGCCTCCTGCAGGAGCCCAAGATCGGCCTGCGCAGGATGTCCCTCAAGTTCCTGTCCTGTCGCTACACCGACACCAAGACGTTTGGGCTGAACTGGGCTGACATGGGCCAGGACGTCCACAAGGCCTGCGACGAGCAGATGCTCACTGTCGTGTACAACGACTATGGAGAACCCAAGGAGCTGTAGACTTCCATCATTTCTTACATTACAGCTTTTAGGATCTTTTTAGAATTGTGTTCAGGAGCGAGGACCACGCCTCCACTCACACACCTTCATCCCTTCATCTACCTCCTCACCATACTCATCCCTTCATCCTCTCACCTCTACCTTCATCCCTTCATCTACCTCCTCACCATACTCATCCCTTCACCATCTCATCTCTACCTTCATCCCTTCATCTACCTCCTCACCATACTCATCCCTTCATCATCTCACCTCTACCTTCATCCCTTCATCTACCTCCTCACCATACCTATCCCTTCATCATCTCACCTCTACCTTCATCCCTTCATCTACCTCCTCACCATACCTATCCCTTCATCATCTCACCTCTACCTTCATCCCTTCATCTACCTCCTCACCATACCCATCCCTTCATCATCTCACCTCTACCTTCATCCCTTCATCTACCTCCTCACCATACCCATCCCTTCATCATCTCACGTCTAGTTTCATCCCTTCATCTACCTCCTCACCATACTCATCCCTTCATCATCTCACCCTTACCTTCTGAACCTAACTCCAGCTCCATGATGGCTCCTCCCCCTGCCCACCCATTGATCTCCTCTGATGACTTCATTATCCAACCTAACGTAGGTGTCATTAACCCTTCCATCCCCAGGTGTTGTGTCCTGATCTTGTCAGATTTTCCAGATTTTCCTGAGCTCAGATTTGTTCTCTCCCGTCTCACTAATTAGTTTTTTTTTTACAGTGCAGCTTCAAAGGTGCCAAATAAAGCAAAGCCAGTGTTTTCAGAAAGGTCCCCTGTTTTCAGCAGAAGGTTTTTGGCAGCACGTAAACGTGACTGATCTTTAATGAGAACATGAAGATGAAGCCATGTGGGCACCCTGTAAGTAGAATCATAATAATGTTTGGTGATATAACCTGCTGAATGTAGTATCTTTAGTCATGCGTGTGTAACTGATCACACAGGGGTCAAAGTGCACTTCTTCACTTTGTCTCAGTGATTGATCAGCTCAGATCCATTTCTCACTTTAAACAATTGTTGCTGTTAAAGTGACATTTTCTGTAGATATGATCAAACTAACAGTCTTAAAGTTACTTTCACTGCTTCTTTATATGTTTATGGATTAACCCTTTGGGGCCTATCGGCTCAAACATGTTAGTCTGTATCTAAGCTTCTGTCTTCATGTAGAGGAGCTTTGGAGGCTCTAACACGTGTTCATGGATCCATAAGGTCCATTAGAGACCTACACACCTGAGGAGAAGCAGAACATCTACACACATACACACACACACACACACACACTGACAGACATGTTGTTTGATGCCCATTTACAGAATGAGCTCAGTATCACGTCAGTAGACCTCAAAGGGTTAATCATCCTGCAATAATATGAACCTTATGAACTGATTTTGTAGCTGTTGTTTACTGTGAGAATACTTTGTTTTCATTCCTGTGCAGTGGCGATGTTAGAGATTGATGTCAAAGAATGCAAATGTAATTAGCTGTTGGTTTCTAATGAGACTCATGTGAAGACACCCAGGAGCGCTTGTAGATTTTTGTATAGGCAGCAAAGTATTTGATGAAGCCTCCCAGTAGAGCCCAGTAGAGCCCAGTAGAGGCCAGTAGAGCCCAGTAGAGCCCAGTCCAGTCACCTGCTCTGTATATACGTGTTCTCCAGCCTCGGTGTGCTTTGATAGATACTCTGTTGTACTGTAAGATCTCATGTGTAGGTGCGTCTTGGTGACTTCACTCAGACTGAAGCTTCAGCTTCAGTGTCAGACTGAAGCTTCAGTGTCAGTAGATCAAATGAGTTCCTGTTTATTTGACCATAAAGTGATGTCATCTTGTATAAATCCTACTAATTGAGTGAAAGAATCAGGAGCAGTTAAAGGAGGAATGATCCTCCTCGAGCTTTCAGGTCAACATGAATGTCTGCATGAAGTTCTGCTGTACGTCTGTGCTGCTCGTGGCTAACAAGTCAACTTTTTAACTTTGATCTTTGCTACTTCAACAATAATAAAGAACACATGAGGAAAAGTGGCTGTGTTCTTATCAACTCGTCAGCCTCCTGAAGCCCGGAGCCTCAGTCAGGCCAGGTCCTCTTCGATTGCTTTAGCACATTTGGGTTACACGTCCAACCTTCTTTGGAGATCCAGCTGCTCTGCTTTAATGGATCCCAGGAAACTCACAGAATCCATCTTTGATCATCTGACCGCACTGCTGAAGGCTAAAGGCGTTCTGTCAGACCTCTCAGCGTTAATATTCCTCAAACAGTGCCAGATAGCAGCACATTGGACCGCTTAGCGCTTAGCAAAAGGCTGTGCAACATATTTGTCCCAATCTTTTGTGGAGAAAGTTTGTGTTCCAGTTGTAAATCACACAAGAAGTTGGATGTCACACAAACAAGAGAGCAGAATCTCTTGATTATCTGCAGGTATACGTCTCACTCACACCTCTAACCCTGAACACCTGGGGGTTAAAGCTCCGCCCCCTACCTCTCTTTGGTTCATGGACCTTAGTGAGCCGGTTGGACTCATCTGAATGTTCATGATGACGTCAGAATGGAGCAGAAGCGTGTGCAGTGAAGTTTCTGTATGTTTTATTAGGCATCATGTTACAGTATATAGACATGTACAGTACTGAAGGAGCAGGGAACTGAGCCTGACTATCATTCCAAGTCTGAATCTGCTTCCAGCCTGCATGGAAGCAAAATGAATGACTTCAGGTTTGAGCTTCAGCATGAAATGAATGTTTATTGACCCAAACATGAGTAAGGATTATTCACTTTTCAAAGATTCTGCTGACAAAGCGGTTTGATTGATAATCAATAATCATCAGGCGCTGCAGCTTCCAGCCTGAAGGTCAAACCGAGAGGCTGTTTATGACCAGCTGGGATTGGCTGGCCACCTATCAATCAGGTGGAGATTGAAGCCAATCATGTGCCGTTTCCAACGTGTCAGTGTTGCTGCCCTGGAGGCCGACACACACACACACAGAGCAAAGCAACAAAGCTCAGCTCCTGTGAAATAGAGGATGATCTACAATCTTTAAAGTGGTAGAAAGTGTTTGCTGGTCACAGTGGCAGGAGGACATGTGAGGACATGTGAGGACATGTGAGGACATGTGAGGACGGGTGAGGACATGTGAGGACGGGTGAGGACATGTAGGGACATGTGAGGACATGTGAGGACATGTGGGGACATGTGAGGACATGTGAGGACAGGTGAGGAGGATCTAAGCTCACTTGAGGAGGATGAAGGTTGTAGTTTGTACAGATGAAGGTACAGAGCTTACAGCCGCTCCACTAAAGCTCTTGATTGATTTGCTGACTGCATGTTTAGGGTTAATTGACTGACTTGATTTTATTGTATTGACTTCATTTTCCCCTTTTAGATCCTCTGAATTGTTACAAACAGGATGTTTATGTATAAACTGTTGGATGTGGTCTGTTTGGACTCTGGATCATGTTTTCACTCATAATGAATGAATGTATCATCTCACACTCTTATTGTTTGTTTGCTGTAAATCTGTTCAGTATCGTCTGTCTGAGCAACATCAGCGTCCTTCATCCACTCAGCCTAATGCATTACTACTACTCCTCCTCCTCCTGCTGCTCCTGCTCCTCCTGCTCCTCCTGCTGCTGCTGCTGCTCCTGCTCCTCCTGCTGCTGCTGCTCCTCCTGCTCCTCCTGCTCCTCGCCCTCCCAGGTGTTTGGCTCTGCTCTTATTCTCCTCTGCGTCCGGGTCTCGACAGGAACACTCGTCCTGGTTGCAGTCGGCCCCAAACTGAATGACCTGTGAGCGAACAAGCAGCACACTGAGTGAAGGAGGAAGAGGCGGAGCTAACACTTTCACCTGCTCACCTGAAAGTCAGATTCATGTGAAATGTGTTGAAAAAGGTGTAAATGTCCCCTCAGTCTGTAGTGAAGTGGAGGTGAAACCAAACCCATACGTTTGTGTGCTGTGCTTTTGTTTTGTCTTTCAACTTCCTTCCTCTCCTTTGCAGACATTGACGGTTGCTAGGAGACATTATCTTGTGATTCCATTTTCAGTGACTGGTATGATCATCGTCACCGTGAAGACAAATGGAAGAAAACCATAGCGTAACCATAGCGATGTTGACCCGAGCTGCGTACTTCTTGTTCTACTGAGCCGGCTGGTTCCTTTAGGAGTGGGTTGAGATGTTTAATGTGATGTGCTGGTGTGACTCAAGCTCTGTGTGTGTGTGTGTGTGTGTGTGTGGCTCAGGAAGCAGAGCGGCTCAGGAAGCAGAGCGGCACAGAGCAGACGCTTCAAAGGGAGCGGCAGCAGCGTCCTCCAGAGGCTCCTAAAGAGCATGATGTCAAACGCTTCAGCCCGGCCTTCAGACGGACAGAAACCTTGAGGGTCTTCAGGGGAAAGGAGGGAGGGAGGGAGGAACGCTCGCCGTGGAGGTGAACGGATGAACACATGTTAAGAATCAACAACAAGAGGCTGCCAGCGCTCGTCTAGGAAGAGAGCCATCACCACAGGTTGCAAAATAAACTCTGGTGCCCCGTGAAGCCGTCTGCTAGAAATGTAAACATTCACTCCTGGAGGGAAGGAGCAAGGGAGAGAGAGAGGGAGGAGAGAGACAGACAGAGAGAGAAAGAGAGAGACAGACAGACAGAGAGAGAGGGACAGACAGACAGACTGAGGGAGAGAGAGACACAGAGAGAGAGAGACACAGAGAGGGAGAGAGAGATGAACAAGATGAACACCCCAGTGATATTCCCTCATGTTCCGGGTCTTTCTGACTCCATGTTAACGGTCTGAGGTCCATTTTTACAGAATGAGAGCAGATTTCCCGTCCTTCACCTTCAGACTCACACCAGCAGAGCAAACTTACCCAGCATGCACCTCTTTAATCACTCAGTTGGTCAGGATGTCACTTTGAGTTTAGTTCACTTCCTCAGACTCACTGCCCCCCCCCCCCCCCCCCCCCCCTCCGTTTACAGAGCCGTGGGTGACGCTCTGGCAGCTCGTCTATTATGACGGCTGCTGCAGCCTCGGCTCTGCTCGCTCTGCTCGCTCGCTCGGTGTTGAGGCTGCTGGTGAATCATGGCGTGCTGCGGGGGGGGGGGGACTACAGACTACGGGGACGTTGTCATGGTAGCACAGAACGATCAGGGGCTTGAGCCCATGGAAACCCTCAAATATGGCAAAGAAGAAAAAAGGGGCGTGGCCTGAGGTGTGTTTGTGTCATCATGAGGTCATGTGGTGACCTGACAGCGTGGGCTAGGGTCAGTGTGACGGACAGGTCTGTATGCTGATGAGCTCAGCTTAAACTCTTTGTTTTAGTGTGGCCACTCCCCTGGTGACCACGCCCCCTGGTGGCCACGCCCCCTGGTGGAGTGGATTCCCTTCTCACCGGCACTATGAAGCTGTTTCCATCTGGACCCTCAGACGTCTCCACTCTGACCTCATGTTGTGTGTTTGGTTTTGTTGTTGTTGTCATCAGTGAAGCCACATGTCTGTGATGTTCAGGTCTTCATCAGATACATGTGGAGCTCCTGCTACCACCAGCAGTGAACTAATGGCACCAATGTGAGGTGATAATGTGTACAGCAGCATGTGTGTGTGTGTGGGGGGGGGGGGGGGGGGGGGCTGTTTATTTACTATTTGAGTGGAAAGCCTGGAGGGCAGAAGCCTCCTGTGTTGTTGTAAGCAGAGAGTAAATGGGCTGAGCGGTTTACAGCAGAGAGGGAAAGTAGCAGCGGCGTGTGTTTGTTTGCTCCGCTCACGTCTCTGCATAGCAGCACACACACATCCTGCCAACAAGACGGATTTGCACTTCTGTAAACAGGATGGATCTGGCTTTGATTCCAGCTTCAGCTCCTAAGCTCCATCTTGATTGCAAGATGTGAGCCTGCAGCGAGCCAAAAGACGCTCTGCCACCTTCTACACGCTGGGAGTTTACATACCTACAATCATACTACATACACACACATCACGTCTGGACTCTCTGTGTGTGTGTGTGTGTGTGTGTGTGTGTGTGTCAGTGTGTAGATGTTCTTCTTCTCCTCTCAGGTCTGTAGGTCTCTGATGGACCCTGATGGATCCATGATCAGGTGTTAGAGCCTCTAAAGCTCCTCTACATGGAGACAGAAGCTTAGATACAGACTCATATATTGACCTCTGACCTTTGAACCTGAACCCTCTGTGTGTTGTCATGGATCTCCATCCCCATAGTAACTTCTGTGTGTGAAGTAGCTGAAGTAACAACATGGCAACAACACTCACAGAGACTCAGCAGGAGAAGAAGAGCAGAGCCTGTGTGGCTGACAGAGGTCACTAAGGGTCAAAGGTCTCCCTACCTTTCTGGTGGACAGTGTGGACGGGCAGCAGTCTCCTCCGTCATACTGGCAGTAGGCTCGGTTGTTGATGGTGTCACACCAGCCGTCGCCTCCAAATGGCTGCACGACAAAAACAGGAAGCAGCGTTAACTGTTATCAACATGACCTCAATCTGTGTGTGTGTGTGTGTGCGTGTGTGTGTGAGAGCTAACACACACTTTCACCAGAGGAGTTGTGTGCTGTTGAAGCGCACACACACTTTTCTCCTGAGGATCAATCCCCTGATCAATCAGAGTGATTGGTTGTGAATGTGTGGTCTCTGTGTTTGGAGTGAGCCTCAGTTCAGACCCTGAGCAGGTGGAGCTTCAGGGTCCTGGAGGAGTCCGGATGGATCCACACCAGCTTATTGATTATTATTATGAATCCTTACATGGGACAACTGAAGCTGAGTTTGACTGAAGCTGACAAAACTGTGTAAATATGAAAACACATGAAGTCATCCTCAGCTACACTGGACATCTTGTTTGGTTTGCTTGTTAGGAACACAGATGATTTAAGCTTCAGGTCATTGATATGAAGGGCAGCCAATAAGCTGCTTCACTGAGGAAACATCAGGACCAAGCAGCGCAGCAGAGAGAAACAAGGCTCAGCTCATATTGATTCTGAGCTTCCATGCTTCTCTGACTGATCACTTCAGAGCGAAACCATCACTTTGGTCCTCTGATGTCATTCAGCAGGAGATGTTCCTCTCTGCTAGAGCTTCATGTGTTCTTCTAAAGGCCACAGGCAGATGGTCGCTCTGTATCGTTGCCTCAGCCAGATGGTCGCTCTGTATTGTTGCCTCAGCCTCAGCCAGATGGTCGCTCTGTATTGTTGCCTCAGCCTCAGTCAGATGGTCGCTCTGTGTTGTTGCCTCAGCCTCAGCCAGATGGTCGCTCTGTGTTGTTGCCTCAGCCTCAGCCAGATGGTCGCTCTGTATTGTTGCCTCAGCCTCAGTCAGATGGTCGCTCTGTATTGTTGCCTCAACCTCAGTCAGATGGTCGCTCTGTGTTGTTGCCTCAGCCTCAGTCAGATGGTCGCTCTGTATTATTGCCTCAGCATCAGTCCGATGGTCGCTCTGTATTGTTGCCTCAGCCTCAGCCAGATGGTCGCTCTGTATTGTTGCCTCAGCCTCAGTCAGATGGTCGCTCTGTGTTGTTGCCTCAGCCTCAGCCAGATGGTCACTCTGTGTTGTTGCCTCAGCCTCAGTCAGATGGTCGCTCTGTATTGTTGCCTCAGCCTCAGTCAGATGGTCGCTCTGTGTTGTTGCCTCAGCCTCAGTCAGATGGTCGCTCTGTGTTGTTGCCTCAGCCTCAGTCAGATGGTCGCTCTGTGTTGTTGCCTCAGCCTCAGTCAGATGGTCGCTCTGTGTTGTTGCCTCAGCCTCAGTCAGATGGTCGCTCTGTATTGTTGCCTCAGCCTCAGTCAGATGGTCGCTCTGTGTTGTTGCCTCAGCCTCAGTCAGATGGTCGCTCTGTATTGTTGCCTCAGCCTCAGTCAGATGGTCGCTCTGTGTTGTTGCCTCAGCCTCAGTCAGATGGTCGCTCTGTGTTGTTGCCTCAGCCTCAGTCAGATGGTCGCTCACATCTCCTCTACCTGGTCATGATAGCTCCTCCACATGTCTGCAGCTCTCTCTCTGGCCGGTGGGAGGATCTGAAACTCTGGAGTGGCACGCAGACTTGAGAGGTTACATAAAATCTCCAAAGCATCATGATGAAAGTATTTTTTAATGTTTTCAAGTAAACCTTGAGGGCTTCCCTGACGTGCCAACAAAATGAAAATAAGAGCCGCGTGCCAAAGATACTTTTGGCTCTCTGCTGTGAGCCGATGGAGTCGATTCAAAGGCTCGGGGGTTCGACCGAAACTCCGCTCTGGGGGAGAGAGCAGCTGCTGGGAAGATTTCTGCAGCTCTCTCTCTCTTCAAACATCTCCCTACTTGACGAATCCCCTTCCCTTTCCCAACCAAACTGCCATGGCATGAATAAATCTATTTAATCGCTCTGTTTCCCAGTAAATACTTTACCAGTAATTGCTACAGATGCAAGTGTGTTAATCTTTGTAAATCTTTACTATTACATGTCTGAGGGAGTTATGAAGAATTCAGACGAGGTCAGTCTGATGCTGAGCCTCACTCAATCATATTCTACAACCTCACAGTATGGAGCTACACTACACACAAGCAACAGCACCGTGCCACAACTGCAGAAGAAGAGACAGGGGACAGAGAGAAGAAGAGTGGAGCCGTCTGAGGGTCCACAAGTGAGGAAGAGGAGCACAGGGAGCTGTGCAGCAGAGGATCTGCTGGAGAACAGAAGAGGAGATGGAGAGGACATGTGGGGCCCACTGCCTATAGTTACTATGGTAACTCTAGTTCCTGTTATCATCAGCTGAGCTCAGGTTGAGCTGAGTCCTGTTTGTCTGAATGCAGTCAGTAGAACATGATGAGGCTCAGTTCTCTCCTCCTGAAGCGTTCCATCTCCTGTTCAGCTGCAGGGACCACCTTTCCCTTGTAGTGGCGCTGTTAAATACGGGGAAGCGTGAGGCCACCTGTGTTTGGTGTTTGGTGCCGTAACTCGCTGACATGAACTCAGAACCTCCCGGTGCCAGCTGTCATCTTCATCTGCCAAACTCTTCATCACAGCATTACAAACCCCAGATACTGAGCCTATTGTCCGGCGCTCTGTTTCTTTGTACGTCTTCCCATCAGTCTTTTGGTATCAGATGTTTCATGGGCGTCTCCCCTCCTTCACCCTTCTGTGAATGTGACCTTTGCCCTTTTCTCTTCCTCCACGTGTGACTGATGTGTTTCTCCTTTATGGAGCTGCGTGTCAAACAGCAGCGCTCGGTGGTGGACGGGCGGTATTACATACTGTGAGGCTCGCTTGCTGCGCTAACGTGCACACTGAGGTCACATGTTTGTCTGCACTGCAATTAAGTTGAAGTCTTGCTCAGTGAAGTGAAGTGTGACTGAAGCAGGACAGAATGAGAGCAGCGCTGTGTTCGCTGCCCCCTAGTGCTGCGTTGTTGTCATCTAACACATGGATGGTTGATGACTCATGATGTTGATGGCAGAGTAAAGTACAAACATGAAGCTTTAGATTACACAAGCACAAGCAAATCTCTTTGTGGATTCTAGCAAGAATTTCTATTTCTCCTCAGAAACTCTGAAATATATCTGTAAGATAAACAGGCGTCTGTTTGTGAGGCTATACAGCACTAAACTATACAGGCCACCTTTGACCTTTGACCCAACAGCAACATGGGCTTGATCATAGCGTGGCTCTGTCTGCCTGCACCTCCAGGTACGAGGCGGTGAGGGGTCGCTGGCCTGAGGGGGCGCTGCCCTGAGGGGGCGCTGCTCTGAGGGGGCGCTGCCCTGAGGGGGCGCAGCTCTGAGGGGGCGCTGCCCTGAGGGGGCGCAGCTCTGAGGGGGCGCTGCCCTGAGGGGGCGCTGCTCTGAGGGGGCACTGCTGTGAGGGGCGCTGCCCTGAGGGGGCGCAGCTCTGAGGGGGCGCTGCCCTGAGGGGGCGCTGCTCTGAGGGGGCGCTGCTCTGAGGGGGCACTGCTGTGAGGGGCGCTGCCCTGAGGGGGCGCAGCTCTGAGGGGGCGCTGCCCTGAGGGGGCGCTGCTCTGAGGGGGCGCTGCTGTGAGGGGCGCTGCCCTGAGGGGGCGCAGCTCTGAGGGGGCGCTGCTCTGATGCCTGGCCTGAAGGGACATCTGTACCATCTGATCAACTAAATTGGAGAAGGAAAGGATGGAAAGAGGGCGAGCGAGCGAGCGAGTGAGTGAGCAGTGGCATCTGGAGGAGATCTGGCTCTCAGCACAGGCAGCACATGTGCTCGGGGGATAATTTACAGTGTTGTCATGGAGCAGCGGGTCATAAGCAACCGTCTTGCCTAGCAACATTCACGGGAAGGTGGAAGAGGAAAATGTGGAGCTGGCAGGTCCACTGAATATTTTAATACCATCAGACATCAACCGTTTATGTGTTCCATCGCTACTTCCAGCTGTTTCTGGACGCAGAGGATCAATGCCAAATAAAAACCATCAGCGTTTATCATCTCACATGAGGACGAGATGGACAGGACGAGATGGACAGGACGAGATGGACAGGACGAGATGGACAGGACGAGATGGACAGGAGGAGATGGACAGGAGGAGATGGACAGGAGGAGATGGAGAGTGTGCTTAGGCCTCCAGCCTCCATCTTGGTTCACCATCCATGGTTTGCAGCAGGTTTAGGAGTTTTGTTTCACCAAACGAATGTAAATCTGTGTGGTGATGAATATGATGTGCTTTCATCAGAGGATCCATTAGGCCTGGAAGCTTTAACAGCGTCTGGAATGTTCTCTGGATAGATTTGAAAAGGATTCCTGCCGGCTTTGAGACGTGCGGGTATCAATGTTTGTCTGATATTTATCATCATGAAACCTGAGGCGGGATGAGGAGGGCTTGAGCTTTAATGTGATTGGAGAAGCTGAGGGAGGCTGTAAATGAGATGAAGTATGAGCTGTCTGAAGGCCCAGCTGAGATCCTGCTGACCTCCAGGCTCTGAGTGTGGAGAGACGTTACGTAAGAGCTCAACTACACTGGAAGTCCTGCTGAGGAACCGAAGGCTGAGCTCATGTCTTTGTTCTTTCTTTGATCTCCATCAGTCACACCAAACACATCAGGCGTGTTAAAGACCTGGCAGGGATTCAAACCTGCAACCTCTTCACAAACACACTCTTACCTCACAGGCCTGAATGCAGTGGACGTGTTGTGGGTCGGGGTACCAGCTCATCGCCCCGGTGCAGACGATGCTCTGGGAAACAACGCAGAGACAAACGTTCAGCCACGCAGCAACAGGAACAGGAAGTGGATCAAAGCAACGGCACAAAAGCTTTTAGTCTGAGATTTTCTGTGGGATTGAGGTTTAAAACAGGAAAAGTTTAGGAGAACGTGATGGAAAACACAGGCTGTGCAAATATGAAATATGAATTCATTATTGATCATCAGATCAACCAAAGGTTGCCGGCTTCAGACTTCCTGGAGTTGTAGGAGATCAATGTGGCAGATTTAAGGAGGTTATTAAATGTTGAAGCTTTAGAGTGGAAGTTAGAGCCTTTAGTGGACAGAACAGTGTGGTGGTCTGAACCGGTCCAGGCTGGCTAGCAGACAGCTGATTGGCTGACAGGTCTGGCTGAGGGCAGCAGCTCCTCCCCTGTGGTCTCTGTGTTGGAGATAACACAATGCCTCCAAATCTGAGATATGGCCTCACTCACCACACCTCCATCCAACTATTTGACCTTGGCAGCGCCCGACAGATTGGCGGGCTGACTGACTGACTGACCACCCAAAAGTGAGGCCAAACAACGTGAAGGTGAAGGAGCGAAGACTCAGATCTGATGTTGGGTAACAAGACCCACCTCTTAAACCAAACAAGACAGAAGTGTGTGTGTGTGTGTGTGTGTATTTCTTGAAAGGCTTGACGTCGACTGGAAACTGGACTCTTGCTATCTATGATTTCCTGCAGTGTAAAGCGATAACAGACAAGCTCACGTACACCAGATGGATTTCGCCGGCGCAGAGGGCAAGATAACCTTTATGCTTCTCAGAAACACACACTAACACACTAACACACACCAGTGAGCCAGTGCGTCTGTCACAGGTGTGATGGTGAAGGTGTGTACATGTCAGGATAAACACTAAGAGAGGAGCGGTCAGGAGTTTGGACACACTCAGCTGGGCTTCAGCACGATGACGCAACAAGTACATCAACAACAACAACAACTACTGTTCAATTACTGGGATTGGATAAACAGATTATCCTAACGCAAGAATATGTTAGTTTAGAGTGTGTGTGTGTGTGTATTTCAGTGTGTGTGTGTGCGTGTGTTTCAGAGTGTGTTTGTGTTTCAGTGTGTGTTTCACAGTGTGTGTGTGTGTGTCAGAGTGTGTGTGTGTGTGTCAGCGTGTGTGTTTCACAGTGTGTGTGTGTGTCAGAGTGTGTGTTTCACAGTGTGTGTGTGTGTGTCAGAGTGTGTGTTTCACAGTGTGTGTGTGTGTGTCAGAGTGTGTGTTTCAGAGTGTGTGTGTGTGTGTGTGTCAGAGTGTGTGTGTGTGTGTCAGAGTGTGTGTTTCACAGTGTGTGCGTGTGTGTGTCAGAGTGTGTGTGTCAGAGTGTGTGTGTGTGTGTCAGAGTGTGTGATTTGGGAACAATGGGTCTTTGTTTCAGGGATGTGGGCCGTCAGACTTATGGGCCTTTGGAGCTGGGGAGCTCCGGTGACGGTGCTGATGTTTATGTCTGTGTGTGTGTGTGTGTGTGTGTGTGTTAGTGAGGTCAGACTGGTGTCACACACATTCAGCTGAACAGCTGATGGATATGAGCGATGAGGGACAAACAGCTGAGCAGCACAAAGTCTCGTCTCTGTGAATGAACTTATCATTAAAAGGCTCACACTGACGCTCAGACCACCAGATGTTTGGATCCATTATTCATTCTGACGGACGGTTTTGTTTATCAGAGGATCGACTTTCAGGGACGCTGCGGCGGTCGCGTGGCAGCGAGCGAGCAAAACATCAGTTTCACAAGAGCTGGCAGGAGCTTCAACATGGAAGCACAGCGGCAGCTGAAGTGAGCTCAGTTACACAGCAGCACCGTGCAGACACACACACACACACACACACACACACATCACCTGAGGGAGGATCCACTCACCTGCACTTTGCTGTGTTAGGGAAACATCAAATCTTTAGATATTACATTTTATACAGACTTGAGGTGATTAAGTAAATCATCAATCTGTAACATTAACAGACTTATTGCCGTGGTTACGTGGGACATGAGGTCCTGGTTGGGGGTGACAGATGTTTCCAGAAACATGAGGTGTTTGGTTTGTGTTGAACTGAAGCAGAGAAGAAGTCACAGCTCTACGCAAAACAACAGATGAAGAAGAGCAAGACGCCTTAGTTCAGATGTCAAGAAGTGGAGCCAATCAGAAGAGGGAGGAGCCTTAAAGAGACAGTACCTGATATGGCCTGTTTTCACTCAGTGTGCACAATGCGCCTGCAGACAGTGAGAATTATTACTCATTACTGCAAGTGATCCGTGAGGTTAAAATGATGCAGTAACGCCATAGTATCTCTGCTCAGAAGTCACGTTCTGTTTAAATAGAGGGGACTGGCTTCAAAGCATTACCGACATCCCAAAATGAAAAACTGTGTGTCTGCGTGTGTGTGTGTGTGTGTACGTATGTGAACACGGCTCAGTGAGAACAATAACCCTAATGTGGTGTCTGCATGAGCTGGAGCGACCTACTACCTCCTGCAGCACTCTGAGCTCACCTGGACTGTGGCGGGCAGCATCCAGTGCTGGACAGAATCTACCGCAGTGCCGTTGGGCAGAACCACCGGAGAACGCAGATCCATGATGCATTTAGGGAAGCAGATGGCACCTGCAAGAAGAAGAAGAAAGGTTTGTATCTGTTGGGTTCATGCGCCCCGAGCTGACCCAGCATTCAAAGAGAGGAGACCGGAGAAGAGGACACACCCACGGCCACGCCCCCCTCACAGCTGTACTCCACCATGTTCACATCAGGAGGGGCGGAGCAGGAGCCCTGCAGCCTGGAGCACATGGTGAAGTCTGCTGTCCATCCACCTTCCTTTGTGCAGCGAATAACGCTCTGTGAGGACACACACACACACACACACACACACACACACACACACACACGCACAGACGCAAACACACGCACACATGCACACACACACACACAGTGTTTGAAGTATAGTAGTGTGTGTGTGTGTGTGTGTGTGTGTGTGTGTGTGCGTGCGTGCGCGTGTGCGCATGTGTGCGCGTGCGTGTGTGTGTGTGTGTGCATGTGCAGGCGCCTCACCGTCTCTGTGGGCTCGGGGCACAGCAGGGTGCACAGCGAGCCGTACTGCCGGCCGCTGCTGCAGGTAAACATGCCCTGGAACACGTCAGGCAGAGCCGGACAGGAAATGGGCTCACAGCCACTTTCCTCCCACTCGCCTTCTTCACGGCATTCCACCTTCAGATACTTCCTGTATGATGACATGTGAGGACATCAGATGACCACAGTGGAATGTTTACATGTGTGTGAGGCCCCACCATGTGCTGAACATACACACGTTAGCAGAGAGCAGTTTAGCGTTTAAATGCTACAACATGTGCTGTAACATACAGAGTAAGTGGGACTCGGGTCAAAGGTCACAGCATTAAGTGGATTTCATAGCTGCTGCAGTTCAGCCTCACATGTTGGACTAATAAAGCATTAGGCCTTATTAAAATGTGTTCACGTAAATAGATTTAAGAAAGCGTAACTCGTAAAGATACCGGCCGTAAACGACTCCACTCCTTAAATATCCTCTCACCTCATTGGCTGGAAATTTAATAAGTGACAAACACAGAAGCGCCTGCTTGTTCCGGCGCAGCTACATTCACAAAGACACAAATACTGTGTGTGTGTGTGTGTGTGTGTGTGTGTGTGTGTGTGTAGAGTAAGAGTAAATGTAAGGTTTGGCCACAGGCTGCTTCTCGTCCCGCGTCTCATTAGCAACATGCGAGCTGTTGGGTGAACCAGCTCGGTTGCCAAGCGGCGGCGTAACGATGAGGCCCGTGCAGCGGCAGAACACATTTTATTGCTGCTGCTCTGAAACCAAATATAAGTTTTGAGATAATGGAGCTAAATGAGCTCTTTAAAATCCACCCATCGCTGCTTAAAGCTGCGGGCGGTGCAGCTTACACGCTACATTAACCTGCGAACACGGGAACACGCTGCATAAATCCTGAATCACACGTCCTAATGTGATTATTAAGTGGTGCAGACTTGGAATCTTGTAAAATAAGGGAAAAGCAGGAATTTCCTCCATTACGCATGGAAGCGTGTGTGATAAAACACGGAATTCACTTTGGTCCTTTGTCTGCCCTGACGTGGGCGTGTTAGCAGCTCACGGGCTCACGGCACACACACACCTGTGTTTCATTACAGTGACAGCTACATTATCTGTAGCTCAAACCCTACAGCCAAGAAATAAACTATACAAAACTACAATTCAATCTAAATGATGAAATTATCGCTCTCAGCACAGTTAAAATTTTTTAACGCAATTAACGCGGTTTTGTTTACTTCCGGTGGTGGCTGACCCATAACCTTTGGTCACTTGCGCGGGCAACCATCTTTTCTTATTAAAAGAGAGTCATTGGCAGAAAGATGGCGAACGACGGACTTTTAGGGGGAAAGTTTCTGTATAAAAAGTTGTCCGACGGCTCTTTGGATAAAACAAAAGCAATTTGCACAGTGTGCAAAGCCGAATTCAACTACCACAGAAGTACCACCTCTTTGGCGTATCACCTGAGAGCAAAACACCCCGCTGCAAGTTCCTCCACAGGACCTCGCCAGGCTACTCTACAGGAGTGTGGCACTCGTGGGCGAATGACGAAACCCGTGAGTGAAAGGTTAACCAATTCTTTGGTTACTTGGATTGTTAAAAACTGCCGCCCAGTTAGCACAGTAGAGGATGATGGACTGAGAGAAGTACTTCGTGTTGCATCGGGAGATACCTCTTATAATTTACCCTCGAGAGGAACCATCGTGTCATGATTTTACATTAAAATTTATTCATTATAAGCTTCAGTCTTAAGTAGAAAAATGCAATTAATTTCTTGATAGATTAATCGCGATTAATCGCGATTAATTACAGAAAATTGTGCGATTAATTAGTTAATTTTTTTTAATCGATTGACAGCCCTAGTTTTTAACAATAAGTATTGTGTTGCATTTTGTGGATGAAAAGAATCAAACTGCGGTGGAAATGAAACACTGTGTGAAATATAAACACAGGAGGACCAAGAACAGAGCCCAGAGGAACGCCACCCCAAACATCCTACATGACTCACTTGGGCGTCTTCTTCTTGAGGCTTCCTGTCACGTAATAACCTGGCTCACATTTGTACCGGCACACCGAGCCGACGTCGTGCCCCAGGGCAAGGCAGTCTGCCGTCAGCAGCTTGGCATTGGGAATGTTTGGAACCTCGGGACACTCGATCTTACAGTACGCCTCCGGGAAAGACCAGAGACCGTCGTCCAAACACACCAACCTATCACTGTCACCTGGAGGACAGGAGACGAGGAGAGGAGACGAGGAGAGGTCTCAGTGTGTCCTCTCACTCAAAGCTGTAACTCTTAGTAGAATGAAAATAATTGAATGCCCCAATTGACCAATCAGAATTGAGCATTACAGAGAACAGCAAGAAGCAGCAATGCCATTGGCTGATGGACCTACGTCTACTTCCTGCCCCATGTGAGGTCAACAAGTCCGGTCAAATTCAAACTATTATAACTAATTAATACTTGAAGTTATTAAAAGAACAAACCCTGAATCTACACAGAAGAACTGCAGTGGGTTAAAGAGAGACGCACCCTGGAGGATGGCAGGAGAGCCGCAGGTGAAGGAGCACTGTTTACCAAAGGTCGTCCCCCACGGGCAGCTGAAGATGGCGTGATAGACGTGAGACTGATCAGGAAGACCGCAGTCCACAGGCTGACAGCTGACCACACGGTCCCACGAGCCGTGGAAACACTCCAAGTCTGTCTGTCTCTGAGAGAGAGAGACAGACAGAGAGAGACAGACAGAAACAAAGAGAGGGAGCGAGACAGAGAGATGAATAGAGAGAGAGAGAGAGGGAAAGAGTTTGATGTTGAGTGAATAAATCTTAAACTTGGATCAAACTTGGCAGGTCAGTTGGGGTCAGATGGGGTCAGGACCTTTGTTATTGATTTGTTGTCACACGAGCCCTGTGTGCTGTACCTGGTAAGGTGGACCGCCCCGGCCCCGGAGCACGGCCACACTGAACCCTTGCTGACACAGGACAGAACAATGCAGGACGTCTCCTCCTCCTGAGCACCTGCAGAGACCAACACACATCCACATGCTTCTCTCCTTGACTCTGAGAGCTGAGCTTGTCAGCTGATTGGTTCTTACCTGACAGAGGCGTGTTCTAGCTGAGGGGGCAAACAACTGTCTATCTGACATGGCTGCCGCAAACAGCTACAGCAGGTGAGGGAAGGGTGGGAGAAGGAAGAGGGCAGATTAGAGGGAGGGAGAGACAGAGAGAGACAGAGAGAGACAGAGAGAGAGAGAGAGAGAGAGAGAGAGAGTAATAAGTGATCCTGAACAGATCAATGCCTCTTTGAGGACATCACATCTCAGAATGTTTACACCAACCTGGAAAATGGATGAAAATGGAAGAAAATGAGATTTGGTGTTGAGCTGCCAGTAGCGCTGCTCAACACTGTGAAATGCTGCCCCCTTGTGGCAGTGCTGTTTTATTTTATGATCAGTTTCGGTGAACATGTTTGGTTTCTCATCGCAGCCTGAGACGCACAGATACTTTACATCTGATTCATTGTGCGGGAAGTGTGTGTGTGTGTGTGTGTGTGTGTGTCTTTGTAATCTCTAGGTGATTGATCATATAAACAGGCGCAGTGTTAACAGGAACATGTGTCTCCAGTTTTCTCGCCTCAAGCACAATCACTGCCTGAAGTGGGCGTGGCCCTGAGGCGTACACTGCCTGAAGTGGGCGTGGCCCTGAGGCGTACACCTCATCTGCCCGGTGAGGCAGATGAGGTGAAGTGCGGCCTGAGCATGCGTGTGGTGAGTAGGTAGCTGTGGGAAAGCCCACCCTCTGATGCGCACCCGGTCAGGGCGAAGGTGCTGAAGTGGCAGGAGGTCCTCAGGGCCACGCCTCCCACAGCCACCAAGGGGGAGGAGAAGAGGAGGACCACAGAGGACGTGAGGAAGAAGGGTCGAGAGAGGTCGTGGGTCACGTTCACTATCAATGGATTGCGATGGCATGAGAGGTCGTGTGTACCTTCAGAGAGGGAGAGAGAACAAAGTCTGCACTGGAGGAGGTATGGTAGTGAGTCCATCACAATTAGATTAGAAAGAAATGCTATTGAAACAGATTTAGCTAAGTTAGTAATTGGTGGTTCTGTTGTATTTACTGGTTGGACAGTTTCCTCCCAGGAGCCTCTCATTTCATGCCTTTGCAAATGTGAGGCGAGTGTTGGTTAGAAACATTGAAACATTGAAACATTGAAACATTGAGTTGTGGCCTTTAGTTCCTGAGAGCTGCCCCATCTCTGACACTGGCTCCATGTTTGGGTTTATCCCTGGATGAGGCAGCGGTTTCTCCTTGTGGTGTTTAACGGCGCCCCCTGCTGTACAGGAGTGTGCCGTGTGGAAACGTGTTCACATGACGTCACTTAACTTCAAACACTCTTTACAAACCAGACAGACTGGGAATGGAAACCCAGCCAGACCCCAAGCCACAGTGAAATAAGACCTAGTCCTGTCTTGTGACCTGATTTGTGACTTGATGTTGTCACCTAACTTCAGCGCCCCCCTGTGGTGATGTGAGGCGTCACTCAGCACCTAAAGAGTGTTTCTTCCCCGAGGTGTCTGTCAGGAGGATGGTGGCGGTTCTCCTGCACTGCTCCAATGACCAGGAGCCGTCTGAGGCCAGGTACACGATCACAGAGGCCGCCACGCCCGGATGGACAAACCCCACCTGCAGGAACATCAGGACACCTCAGTCACCACAGAACCATCAACGCCTCTCCGTCACCATAGTGATGGCTGAAGGACAAGCAAAGGTTCTTCAGAGAAACAAAATATGACTGATGGAAGAGGCTTTACTTCCAGAGTGCTGCTCTTAAAGGAGACAATACACACACACACACACATACACACACACACACACACATAGTCAAAGGAAGGAGAGTGTCATGATGAAGGCTTCTCAGACGCTGAAGGACTCGTTTGGAGAAGGAGGTCAGAAGAAGAGCTGAGGAAGAGGAGACCACTGAACCAAGAGGTGGAAGTGAAGAGCGAGAAAGAGGAAATGAATGAGAGTGTGAGGAAGGAAAGTAGCCTAAACCACACACACACACACTCTCTCCCTCTCTCTCTTTCTCTCTCTCTCTCCCCCCCTCTCTCTCTCTCTCTCTCTCTCTCTCTCTCTGTCTCTTTCTCTCCGTCTGTCTGTCTCAAACTCAGCACTCATCATTCCTCCTTCTTATCTGAGAGCTCATAATAAAGCTTCATAAAGTGAGTGATCTCCTTATTATTGATCCTTCAGATGTCTGATTCACCTCAGGTAAGAAGGGAATGATGAATGATTGATCTTATTGACCTGTGAAGTTAAATACACAAAGACCAAGCAGAGTGTGAGTCACCATCCACAGATCATCAATACCCAGAATTCACAGCGGCTGCATG